>NC_080419.1:64247539-64357722 GCF_029873635.1 Malania oleifera
CGAGTTGATAAAGGATTATGACTGTACCATTAGCTATCTCCCAGGAAAGGCGAACATGGTAGCCGATGTTTTGAGTCAGAAATATGGGGGTATGTCAGCCTCAGCAGTTATGGCTTCACACCAGATCATGGTAGACCTGGAGAGATTGGGTGTAGAGTTGGTAGAAGGGAATCATCAAGCGTTCATTTTTAGGCTGGTGGTTCAACCTTCTTTACAGGAGAGAATCAGAACAACTCAGTTGAAAGAGTTGATGGAAATTGTAGAGAAGATACAGGATGAGCAACACACAAACTTTAATGTTGTTGAGGATGGAGTTCTCAGATTTCACACTCAATGTGCGTCAGATGATGTAAAGACAAAGAGGACGATTATGGGGGAAGCTCACTGTTCTCTCTATACTGTTCGCCTGGGTAACACGAAGATGTATAAAGACTTGCATGAATCATTCTGGTGGAGTAACATGAAGAGGGGATTTGCTAAATTTGTTGGTCAGTGCTTGTATGTCAGCCTCAGAAGTTATGGCTTCACACCAGATCGTGATAGAACTAGAGAGATTGGGTGTAGAGTTGGTAGAAGGGAATCATCAGGCATTCATTTCTAGTTTAGTGGTTCAACCAACTTTACGAGAGAGAATCAGAATAGTTCAGCTGAAAGATGTAGAGTTGATGGAGATTGTAGAGAAGATAAAGGATGAGCAACACACAGACTTTAACGTTGCTGAGGATGGAGTTCTCAGATTTCACACTCGATTGTGTGTGCCAAAAGACGCAAACATAAAGAGGCGATTCTAGGGGAAGCTCACCCTTCTCTCTATACTTTTCGCCTGGGTAGCACGAAGATGTATAAAGAGTTGCATGAATTGTTCTAGTGGAGTAACATAAAGAGGGAGATTACTAAATTTGTGGGTTTGGTGAAGGTAGAATACCAAAGGCCAGCAGGACCACTTCAACCACTTGAAATCCCTACGTGGAAGTGGGAGCACATCTCAACGGACTTTGTATCGAGATTTCCTTCAGCATTGCACGAGCAAAATGCCATATGGGTAGTTGTTGACAGATTGATGAAGATTGCCCATTTTATTCCAGTTAGAACCAGTTACTCCATGGATAAGCTAGCAGAACTTTATGTTTAGGAGATATTCAGAATACATCGTGTTCTCATGTCCATCGTTTCAGATCGAATTCCTCGATTCAATTCCCAGTTCTAGAAGAGTTTGTAGGGAGCATTGGGTTCTTAACTCACTTTCAGTACTGCATTTCACCCTTAGATGGATGGACAGTCCGAACGAACCATTCAGATTCACGAAGATATGCTACAGGCATGTGTGTTAGATTTTGGGGGCTGTTAGATTCGATATCTTCCGTTGGTTGAGTTTGCATACAATAACAATCACTAGGCCAGCATTAGAATGGCACCATATGAGGCTTTGTATAGTCACCAGTGTCGATCTCCATTGTACTGGGATGAAGTAGGCAAGCAGCAGATTTTGGGACCAAAACTTATTCAGCAGGCCTCTGCAAAGGTCAAGCTTATCAGGGGAAGGATTAAAGCAGTCCAGAGTTGGCAGAAGAGTTATGCGGATACTCATCGATGGGAGCTAGAATTCAAGATAGGTGATATGATATTCTTGAGGATTGCTTCGATGAAGGGGGTGATGAGGTATGGAAAGAAGGGTCAGCTGAGCCCTAGATACATTGGGCTGTTCAAGATTTTAGAGAGGATTGGTTCGGCAGTGTACAGAATAGCATTAGCCCTAGTGTTATTGAGGATACATGACGTGTTTCACGTGTCCATGTTGAGGAGGTACGTTCCAAACACCTTACATGTGATCAATTATGAGTCGTTGAAGATTGGGGATACTCTGGCATACAAGGAGGTATCAATTCAAATTCTAAATCGAAAAATACAGGAACTGCGTATTAAGGATATAGCATTAGTGAAGGTACTGTGGCGAAATTATGCAGTTGAGTAGGGTTCTAGGGAGTTATAAACGAAAATAAGCCAAAAGTACCCACAGCTGTTCAGCGAGGGTTAGTGTTAGACGAGTAAGGGTATGGTTGTATATAGATGAATTAGAGGAGGTTGTATAGTTAGTTGTGTATAGTTTAATTATGGATAGTCTTTGGAAAAATTTGTTATGGTTATTCTAATTTCCCAAAGGCAGCATTATAACCACGGTATTCCTCTGCCATAAGTGAGGATAGTCAATAAACGTGGGATGAGGCTGCTATGTGGGTGGCTACCGACTCTTCTGTAGACAGGGGTAGTGAGTTAAGAATGTGATTGATAGTAGTTAATAAATTTCGAGGACGAAATTTTTGTGAGTGAGAATGTAGTGATCCTAAAAAAAAATTTAAAAATTATTATTTAAAAAATTGAAATTGAAATTTTAAATTTAAATTAATTAATTAATTATTAATTAAATAATATAATATTATAATAAAATATATATATATATATATATATATATATATATTCCTGAAGCCTCTGGCTTCAAGAAGGAGTTAACTTCCTGAGAAACGAAGAAAGCAGAGGCAACAAAGCTCTATTCACTCCTCGTCTCCTCTTCCCCACTCTCCTCAATCTCGTCTCCAATATTCGACCGATCGAAAATCAAAAAATACTGTTGGGCTCCATTCTCCGCCACCGACACTTCTATTAGAGCAGATTTGTCGTAGGCATATCTCCTAGGATAAGGCCAATTCTCAAACTTACCTCAAATTTTCTTAAACCATAGGCCCAATTAATTAACGGAAATTGCTAGAAGACTCGTGGAGATATTCTCTACAATCTAGTTGGAGAGGGTTTTCAAATTGGAGCTCCGGGGCACCAATCTTAAATCGGGGGTAAGTTTAATAGTTTAGGCTTTATTAAGCTATTTAGGGTATTCAAAACTTAGGGAAATTTTAGGAAAAATTACTCTAGGGATTGTGATGAGTAATGCAGTGAAATTTGAATTTCAGGGTTTCAAGGATTTTGAACGTTGTGGGGCACAGGCCGGGGTGTTAGCGGGTTTTTCAAGAATCAAGTAAAGGGATTAAGTTAAGTAAGTAATTTTATGAAATTTAAATCAATTTAATTGTTATTTTTATATAAATATATTTATTTACTCATTTGGGAATTTAAAGGCTATTTTGAAAACCAACCATTCGAAATGAATTTTACAAACCTAGGATATATGATATGGTATTTTTGAATAAAATGAATAGTGGAAAGCTTTTTTGTTTATATGGATATTTTAAAATGAGGAATATTATGTGGCACATGATTTAATTGGTATGGATTATCATATATCTGGATTTGAGATTTTGAAATACTAAATTATTTGAGAAATACTGGAATTGTTGTGAAAAATACTGGATCTGTTTGTGAAATGCAGGAGTTTGAAATGACGGCCAGTGGCCGGGTATTGTTTGATTGGCCACGGGTCGGGATTATTATTTGATGGCCGAGGGTGAAGTTTTAATTGAAGGCTATACGCCAGATTGTATTTTGTGACTGGGGGCCATGTTTTTGGAATAATAGAAAATATATGTA
Source organism: Malania oleifera (assembly GCF_029873635.1). NCBI lineage: Eukaryota > Viridiplantae > Streptophyta > Magnoliopsida > Santalales > Ximeniaceae > Malania > Malania oleifera. The sequence goes on from NC_080419.1 coordinate 64,251,077, forward strand.
AATTAAGGTTTTAAATGGTGATTTCTATTATTTAAATTGCATAATATGCTTTAGGAACCCTGGGGACCAGTGTATATTGAGCGCGGTACCGTTGCTAGTTAGACCATGCACACCCAAACTGTTCTGGATAGAAGTGTAGGGGGTCCAGCCGACTGCCTACGTGAGGTTGAAGTAAAAAGGTCGGGTCTGCAGCTTTACTGTGGATGCCTGTAGATATGTTTACAGAAGATGTTGTTTTTTTGACGTTGTTTCGGCTGATCACGCAGGCTTAGTCCAGCCGTTAGGCCGCACAACCCATGTCATGGGGGAAGTAAATGGCATGTTTGTCACAAGGATTTTCTTATATGCATATCTAGTAATTTACGTGAATATGGTTAATTAATTAGATTACTTCAAGGACTTGCTGAGAAAGGCGAGTGCCCTAGTAGCAGTAATGGTATTAGAGCAGAGGGCAGCTAATTGTATGGGTGGGTAATCTTCCCTATCTTCGACTAATCGTGTGCGCGAGTGTAAAATGAGAATGATTTCATAAATATGTTTATCTACATGGTGAACTGGTTATTTTCTGTACACAAAATGCATGTTGGCCACACACTAACATTAACTTAGTCTTTCCCTTACAGAGCTATGCCTCACCCCTACTTTACAAACTGTCTTTTTAGGAAATCCTAGAGTTCGGGTCTGGCAGGCTAGAGGAGCTGGGCTAGTGGTGTAAATTTTATATAGGTAGTGTGTAGATAGAAATTTTATTTTTGTTTAGTTTTATGGGATGTAATTATGTGAAAATAGATATGTTTGTGTATAAAGATAGTTAGAACTCTAGTAATGTCATTTGAGGATTTTGTATTTTATTTCCACTACATATATGTGTTTTATATATGATGAACAAAGTTTTAGGTACAATAACGACACTAAAGTAGCACTCTGGCCCACGTGGCTGGTCGAGTTCGTTACAGGTAGTATCAGAGCCTAGGTTTGCTAGGTTCTGCAGACTTTGAGGATTGATAATTACCAAAGTATAGGTTAAGATAAAATAGGGATAGGATTGGGTAGGTTAAGATAGGTTTTGGTCTGGAAGCTTGGAGGCAGAAATCTATTGACGGACTTCTGTGATTTTTTGAATCAGTCGCGAATTTCAAAAAATCATGGTAAATCCATCGATGGTTTCGTTTCTAGGTTGAGGGACTAGAACTTAGAAAATTTAGGTTGGAATGTTAGGATGAGTGGGTATGTGGGTGAAGTTAATGTTAGGAAGGAGATTTTTACCTCAATGGTTTTGTGATAGAATTGGAATATGAATTATTAAATTAGAACTCGTATATTATACAAATACATACTGTTAGATATTGCTATTGTATTATTTGATTCATGTGCAACCCACTCATTTATGTCTTAGGGATTTGTTAAACTATGTGGGTTAGAAGCTCAACTGTTAAAGACTGAGTTAGTAGTGGGCACATCGACAAGGTTAGTGTTAATATGTAGTAATGTGATCAGGGATTATCTGGTAGAGATTCAAGGGAGAGTGCTTCCTGCTAGTTTGATAGTCCTTGACATACATGGTTTTGACATTATTTTGGGCATGGACTGGCTAGCATCCAGCTACGTGAGCATTGACTGTCATAGGAAGGAGGTGGTATTTAGACCTCCTAGGGAGCAGGAGTTTGTATTTGTTGGGCCATGTGTACGTTCGCACCACGTCTCCTTTCTGTTATCCAGTCGAAGAGGTTACTTTTGGGGGGATGCCAGGGTTACCTTGCAGTGGTGAAGGAAGCGCCAAAGGAGGAACTCAAGTTGGAAGATATCCTAGCAATGAAAAAGTTCTCTAATATTTTTCCAGAGGATTTACCAGGGTTGCCTCTTGATCGAGAGATGGAATTTGTGATTGATCTAATCCCATGGACAACACCAATCTCCAAAGCCCCATACAAAATGGCTTCAGCTGAATTAAAGGAGTTGGAGGAACAACTATAGGAACTTCTTGACGGGGGATTTATCAGGTCGATTGTATCTCTCTGGGGTACATCGGTATTATTTGTGAAGAAGAAGGATGGGTCGATGAGGATGTGCATCGACAACCAAGAGATTAATAAAGTAATGGTGAAGAACAAGTATCCATTACCCCAAATTGATGACCTGTTTGATCAACTTCAGGGTATGTTGAATTTCTCTAAAATCAATCTGCCATCTGGATATCATCAGGTGAAGGTTAGATCAGATGATGTATCAAAGACTGTTTTTCAGACTCAGTATGGACATTATGAGTTCTTGGTTATGTCGTTCGGGTTGACGAATGCTCCAACAATATTCATGGATCTAATGAACAGGGTATTCCATGAGTACTTAGACCAGTTTTTTAATGTGTTCATAGATGACATTTTGGTTTACTCGAGGATCTCTGAGGAGGATGAAGCTCATCTGAGACTAGTACTTTAGGTGCTTAGGGAAAAGAAGTTATTTGCTAAACTTAAGAAATGTGAATTCTGGCTAGAGCAGGTTGCATTTCTAGGTCATGTGGTATCTAAGGAAGGGATTTCAGGGGACCTGAGCAAAGTAAAGGCTATAGTTGACTGGGCAAGGCCAAAGAACGTGCAGGAAGTTAGAAGTTTCCTAGGTCTTTCCAGATACTACCGCTAGTTTATCGAGTGGTCATCCAAATTATCAAGGTCTTTGACACAACTCACAAGGAAGAATGTGAAGTTTGATTGGACCGACGAATACGAGTAGAGCTTCCAGGAGTTGAAGCAGTGTCTAGTCACTTCCCTAGTGTTGACCCTTCCATTAGATGAGGGTGAATTTGTAATTTACAATGACGCATCGCAGAAGGGACTTGGTTGTATTCTAATGGAGTAGGGGAAATTCATTACGTATGTGTCTCACCAGTTGAAAGAGTACAAAAAGAACTATCTTACGCATGACTTCGAGCTGGCAGCAGTTGTGTTTGCGTTAACGATCTGGCGGCACTACCTTTATGGTCTAAGGTGCGAGATCTTTACTGACCATAAGAGTCTCAAGTACTTCTTCACCTAGAATAAGTTGAATATGAGGTAGCGTAGATGGCTCGAGTTGATAAAGGATTATGACTGTACCGTTAACTATCACCCAGGAAAGGCGAACATGCTAGCCGATGCATTTAGTCGGAAATCTGCGGGTATATTAGCCTCAGCAGATATGGCTTCACACTAGATCATGATATACTTGGAGAGATTGAGTGTAGAGTTGGTAGAAGGGAATCATCAGGTGTTCATTTCTAGTCTGGTGGTTTAACCTACTTTACGGGAGAGAATCAGAACAGCTCAGTTGAAAGATGTAGAGTTGGTGGAGATTATAGAGAAAATACAGGATGAGCAGTACAAAGACTTTAATGTTGTTGAGGATGGAGTTCTCAGATTTCACACTCGATTGTGTGTGCCAGATGACGCAGAGATATAGAGGATGATTCTGGGGAAAGCTCGCCATTCTCTCTATACTGTTCAGCCGGGTAGCACAAAGATGTATAGAGACTTGCATGAATCGTTCTGATGGAGTAACATGAAGAGGGAGATTGCTAAATTTATGGGTTAGTGCCTAACGTGTCAGAAGGTGAAGGCAGAATACCAGAGGCTAGTGGGACCACTTCAACCACTTGACATCCCTATGTGGAAGTGGGAGCACATCTCGATAGACTTCGTATCGGGATTGCCTTCAGGGTTGCATGGGTAGAATGCTATATGGATAGTTGTTGACAGATTGACAAAGACTGCTCATTTTATTCTGGTTAGAACATGTTACTCCATGGATAAGCTGGCAGAACTCTAGGTTCAGGAAATTGTTATAATACATGGCGTGCCCGTGTCCATCATTTCAGATCGGGATCCTTAATTCACTTTCCGGTTCTGGAAGAGTTTGCAGGGAGCATTAGGTTCTTAACTTACTTATAGTACTGCATTTCACCCTTAGACGGATGGACAGTTTGAATGAACCATTCAGATTCTTGAAGATATGTTACGGGCGTATGTGTTAGATTTTGGGGGCAGTTGGATCCGATATTTGACATTGGTTGAATTTGCATATAATAATAGTCACTAGGCCAGCATTGGAATTGCACCATATGAGGCTTTGTATTGTCGTCGGTGCTGATCTCCGTTGTACTGGGATGAAGTAGGCGAGCGGCAGATTTTCGGACCAGAACTTGTTTAGCAAGCCTCTGCAAAGGTTGAGCTTATCAAGGAAATGATTAAAGCAGCACAGAGTCGGTAGAAGAGTTATGCGGATACTCCCCAACGGGAGTTGGAATTCAAGATAGGTGATATGATATTCTTGAGGATTGCTCCGATGATGGGGGTGATGGGGCATGGAAAGAAGGGCAAGTTGATCCCTAGATACATTGGGTCGTTCGAGATTCTGGAGAGGATTGGTTCGGCGGCGTACAAAATAGCATTACCCGCAGCGCTGTCTAGGATATACGACGTGTTCCACGTGTCCATGTTGAGGAGGTATGTTCCAAGCCCCTCACATGTGATCATTTATGAGTCGTTGGAGATCGAGGATACTCTTGCACACGAGGAGGTACCAGTTCAAATTCTGAATTGAAAAATACAGGAATTGCGTACTAAGGATATACCGTTAGTGAAGGTGCTGTGGCGAAATCATGTAGTTGAGGAGGCTTTTTGGGAGTTAGAAACAAAAATACGCTAGAAGTACCCAAAGCTATTTAGCAAGGGCTAGTGCCAGACGAGTAAGGGTATGGTTGTATATGGATGAATTAGAGGGGGTTGTATAGTTAGTTGTGTATAGTTTAATTATGGATAGTCTTTGGAAAAAATTGTTATGGTTATTGTAATTTCCCAAAGGTAGCATTGTAACCACAATATTCCTCCGCCATAAGTGAGGATAGTCAATAAACATGGGATGGGGCTGCTATGTGGGTGGTTACCGACTCTTCTATAGACATGGGTAGTGAGTTAAGAATATGATTGGTAATAGTGAACAAATTTTGAGGACGAAATTTTTGTAAGGATGGGAGAATGTAGTGATCCGAGAAAAAAAATTAAAAAATTTATTATTAAAAAAATTTAAAATTAAAATTAAAATTTTAAAACAATTAATTATATATATATTACTGAGGCTTCAGAAAGGAATTAACTTCCTGAGAAACGAAGAAAGAAGAGGCTGCGCAGCTCTGTTCACTCCTCATCTCCTCTCTCCCACTCTCCTCAATCTCGTCTCCAATATTCGACCAATCAGAAATCAAAAAATACCGTTGGACTCCATTCTCCACCACCGGCACTCTTACTGGAGCGAGTTTGTCGTGGGAGTGGCGTAGGCATATCTCCTAGGGTAAGGCGAATTCTCAATTGAATTGTTTGAGAAATACTAGAATTGTTGTGAAAAATACTGGAACTGTTTGTGAAATGCTGGAGTTTGAAATAATGGCTAGTGGCTAGGTATTGTTTAATTGGCCAAGGGCTAGGATTATTATTTAATGGCCAAAGGCCGAGTTTTAATTGACATCTATACATCGGATTGTATTTTTTGGCCGGGGGCCAGGTTTTTGGAATAACAGAAAATATATATAAATTGACGTTTTAAAAGGTGATTTCTATTATCTAAATTGCATGATATGTTTTAGGAACACTGGGGACTAGTGTGTTGTAAGCACGGTACCGTTGCTAGTTTTACCATGTGCACCCACACTGTTCTAGATAGAAGTGTAGAGGGTCTAGTTGACTGCTTGTGTGAGGTTGAAGTAAAAGCGTTGGACCTGCAGTTTTGCTGTGGATGCCTACAGATGTGTTTACAAAGGATTTTGTTTTTTTTTTTTAACTTTGTTTAGGTTGATCACCCAGGCTTAGTCCAGCCTTTGGGCCACACAACTCGTGCCATGGGGGAAGTAAATGATATGTTTGTCACAGGGATTGTCTTATATGAATATCTAGTAATTTATGTGAATATGGTTAATTAATAAGATAACTTTGAGGGCTTACTGAAAAACGTAAGTGCCCTAGTAGCAGTACTGGTATTAGAGTAGAAGGAAACTACATGTATAGGTGGGTAATCTTCCCTATCCTCGACTAATCGTGTGTGTGAGTGTAAAATAAGAATCTTTAATAAATGTATTTATCTATTGGTGAACTGGTTATTTTCTATACACAAAATGCATGCTGGCCACAACTGACATTAACTTAGTCTCTCCCTTACTGTGCTGTGCCTCACCCCTACTTTACAAATTATCTTTTCAAGAAAACCTAGAGATCGGGTCTAGCAGGCTAGAGTATCCAGGCTAGTGGTGTAAATTTTATGTAGGTAGTGTGTAGATAGAGATTTTATTTTTGTTTAGTTTTAAGGGATGTAATTATGTGAAAATGGATATATTTGCGTATAAAGATAGTTAGAAATCTAGTAATGTAATTTGAGGATTTGGTATTTTATTTCCGCTGCATATATGTGTTTTCTACATGATGAACAAGGTATTAGGTACACAAACGACACTAATGTAGTACTTTAGCCCACGTGGTGGGTCGGGGTTGTTACAGGTGGTATCGAGCCTAGGTTTGCTAGGTTTTGCAGACTTTGAGGATTGATAATTACCAGAGTATTGGTTCAGATAAGATAGGGATAGGATTGGGTAGGTTAAGATGGGTTTTGGTCTGAAAGGTTGGAGGCAGAAATCTATTGACGGACTTTTGTGATTTTCTGAATCAGTCGCGAGTTTCAGAAAACCATGGTAAATCCATCGATGGTTTCGTTTCTAGGTTGAGGGACTGGAACTCAGAAAATTTAGGTTGGGATGTTAGGATGAGTGGGTATGTGGGTGAAGTTAATGTTAGGATGAATATTTTTACCTCAATGGTTTTGTGATAGAATTAAAATATGAATTATTAAGTTAGAACCTGTATATTATATCAAATACATACTGTCAGATAGTGCCATTGTATTATTTGATTCAAGTCCAACCCACTCATTTATGTCTTGGGGATTTGTTAAGCTATGTGGGTTAGAAGCTCAACTGTTAGAGACTGAGTTAGTAGTGGGCATATCGACAGGGTCAATGTTAATATGTAGTAATGTGATAAGGGATTATCTGGTAGAGATTCAAGGGAGAGTGTTGCTTTCTAGTTTGATAGTCCTTGACATACATGGTTTTGACATTATTATGGGCATGGACTCGCTAACATCCAACTATGCAAGCAATGAATATCATAGGAAGGAGGTGGTATTTAGACCTCCTAGGGAGCAGGAGTTTGTATTTGCTGGGTCATGTGTATGTTCGCACCACGGCTCCTTTCTGCTATCCAAGCGAAGAGGTTACTTTTGGGGGGATGCAAGGGTTACCTTGCAATGGTGAAGGAAGAGTCGAAGGAGGAACTCAAGTTGGAAGATATCCCAATGATAAGGGAGTTCTCTGATGTTTTTCCATAGGATTTACCGGGGCCGCCTCTTGATCGAGAGGTGGAATTTGCAATTGATCTGATCCCATGGACAACACCAATCTCCAAAGCCCCATACAGAATGGCTCCAGCTGAATTAAAGGAGTTAAAGTAACAACTGCAAGAACTTCTTGACAGGGGATTTATCAGGCCGATCGTATCACTCTGGGGTGCATCGGTATTGTTTGTGAAGAAGAAGGATGGGTCGATGAGGATATGCATCGACTACTGGGAGATTAATAAAGTAATGGTGAAGAACAGGTGTCCAATACCCCAAATTGACGACCTGTTTGATCAACTTCAGGGTATGTAGATTTTATTTAAAATCAATTTGTGATTTGGATATCATCTGGTGAAGGTTAGATTAGATGATGTATCGAAGACTGATTTTTGGACTTGGTATGACCATTACGAGTTCTTGATTATGTCATTCGGGTTGACAAATGCTCCAGTAGTATTCATGGATCTAATGAATAGGGTATTCCATGAGTACTTAAACCAGTTTGTTAATGTGTTCATGGATAATATTTTGGTCTACTCGAGGACCCTTGAGGAGCATGAAGCTCATCTGAGACTAGGACTTCAGGTGCTTAGGGAAAAGAAGTTATTTTCTAAACTTAAGAAATGTGAATTTTGGCAAGAGCAGGTTGCATTTCTAGGTCATATGGTATCTAAGGAAGGGATTTTAGTGGAGCAGAGCAAAGTAAAGGCAATAGTTGACTGGGCAAGGCCAAAGAACATGCAGGAAGTCAGAAGTTTCCTAGGTCTTGCTGGATACTACCGTCAGTTTGTTAAGGGGTTCTCCAGATTATCAATGTCTTTAACATGACTCACGAGGAAGAATGTGAAGTTTGATTGGACCAACAAATGCGAGCAGAGCTTCCAGGAGTTGAAGTAGTGTCTAGTCATTGCCCCAGTGTTGACCCTTCCATTTGGTGAGGGTGGATTTGTAATTTATAGTGACGCATCACAGAAAGGACTTGGTTGTGTTCTAATGTAGTCCGGGAAAGTCATTGCATATGCGTCTCGCCAGTTGAAAGAGTATGAAAAGAACTATCCTATGCATGACTTGGAGCTGGCAGCAGTTGTGTTTGTGTTAAAGATCTGACAGCACTACCTTTATGGTCTAAGGTGTGAGATATTTACTGACCATAAGAGTCTCAAGTACTTCGTCACCCAAAAGGAGTTGAATGTGAGGCAGCGTAGATGACTCGAGTTGATAAAGGACTATGACTGTGCCATTAGTTATCACCCAGAAAAGGCGAACATGGTAGCTGATGCATTGAGTAAGAAATCTGCAGATACATCAACCTCAGCAGTTATGGCTTCAGACTAGATCATGATAGGCCTGGAGAGATTGGGCGTAGAGTTGGTAGAAGGGATTCATTAGGCGTTCATTTCTAATATGGTGGTTCAATCAACTTTACGGGAGAGAATCAGAACAACTCAGTTGAAAGATGCAGAGTTGATGGAGATTGTAGAGAAGATATAGGATGAGCATTATAAAGACTTTAATGTTGCTGAGAATGGAGTTCTCAGATTTCACACTCAATTGTGTGTGCCAGACGACGTAGAGATAAAGAGGACGATTCTGGGGGAAGCTCATTATTCTCTCTATACTGTTCACCCGGGTAGCACAAAGATGTATAGAGACTTGCGTGAATCGTTCTGGTGGAGTAACATGAAGAGGGAGATTGCTAAATTTATGGGTCATTGCCTGATGTGTCAACATGTAAAGGCAGAAAACCAAAGGCCAGCGGGACCACTTCAAGGACTTGACATCCCTTCGTGGATGTGGGGGTATATCTCAATGGACTTTGTATCGAGATTGCCTTCAACATTGCATGGGCAGAGTGCTATATGGATAATTGTTGACAAATTGGCGAAGAATGGCCTTTTTATTCTAGTTAGAACCAGTTACTTCATGGATAAGCTGGAAGAACTCTATGTTCAAGAGATAGTCAGAATACATGGCGTGCCTGTGTCCATCATTTTAGATCAGGATCCTAGATTCACTTTCTGGTTATGGAAGAGTTTGCAGGGAGCATTGGGTTCTCAACTCACTTTTAGTACTGCATTTCACCCTCAGACGGATGAAAGTCCGAACGAACCATTCAGATTCTCGAAGATATGTTACGGGCATGTGTATTAGATTTTGGGGGCAGTTGGATCCAACATCTGCCATTGGTTGTGTTTGCATACAATAACAGTCACCAGGCCAGCATTGGAATTGCACCATATAAGGCTTTGTATGGTCGTTGGTGCTGATCTCTGTTGTACTAGGATGAAGTAAGGGAGCGACAAATTTTGGGACTAGAATTTGTTCAGTAGACCTTTACAAAGGTCGAGCTTATAAGGGAAAAGATTAAAGCAACCCAGAGTCGGTAGAAGAGTTATGCGGATACTCGCCGACGGGAACTAAAATTCGAGATTGGTGATATGATATTCTTGAGGATTGCTCCAATGAAGGGGATGATGAGGTACGGAAAGAAGGGCAAGCTAAGCCTTAGATACATTAATCCGTTTGAGATTCTAGAGAAGATTGGTTTGGTGGCGTACAGAATAACATTACCCCCAGCACTGTCTAGGCTACACAATGTGTTCCACGTGTCCATGTTGAGGAGGTATGTTCCAAACCCCTTACATGTGATTAGTTATGAGTTGTTGGAGATCAAGGATACTCTGGCATATGAGGAGGTATCATTTCAAATTATGGATTGAAAAATACAGGAACTGCGTATTAAGGATATACTGTTAGTGAAAGTGCTCTGGAAAAATCATGTAGTTGAGGAGGCTTCTTGGAAGTTAGAAATGGAAATATGCTAGAAGTACCCACAGCTATTCAGCAAGGGCTAGTGTTAGACGAGTAAGGGTATGGTTGTATATGGATAAATTAGAGGTGGTTGTGTAGTTAGTTGGGTATAGTTTTAATTATGGATAGTCTTTGGGAAAATTTGTTGTGGTTATTATAATTTCTCAAAGGCAGCATTGTAACCACGATATTCCTCCACCATAAGTGAGGATAGTTAAAAAAATGTGGGATGGGACTACTATGTGGGTAGCTACCGCCTCTTATGTAGACAGGAGTAGTGAGCTAAGAATATGATTGGTAATAGTTAACAAAATTTGATGACGAAATTTTTGTGAGGGGAGAATGTAGTGATCCAAAAATTTTTTTAAAAAAATTTTTTAGTAAAAAAAATTAAAATTAAAATGTTAAAATTAATTAATTAAATAATATTATATATATATATATATAACCTTCCCGAAGCCAGAGGCTTCAGGAAGGAATTAACTTCCTGAGAAACGAAGAAAGAAGAGGCAGCATAGCTCTGTTCACTCCTCGTCTCCACTCTCCCACTCTCCTCAATCTTGTTTCTAATATTCGGCTGATCAAAAATCAAAAAAATACCGTTAGGCTCCATTTTCCGCCACTGACACTTCTTCTGGAGCGGATTTGTCGTGGGAGCGGCGTAGGCATATCTCTTGGGGTAAGGCCAGTTCTCAAACTTTCCTCAAATTTTCTTAAACCATAAGCCCAATTTAAGAATGGAAATTGTCAAGAGACTCGTGGGCAGATTCTCTACAATCTAACTGGAGCAGGTTTTCGAATTGGAGCTCCGAGGCACCAATCTTAAATCGGGGGTAAGTTTAGTAATTTAGGCTTTATTAGGTTATTTAGGGTATTCAGAACTTAGGAAAATTTTAGGAAAAATTACTCTAAGGATTGTGATGAGTAATGTAGTGAACTTTGAATTTCAGGGTTTCAGGGATTTTGAACGTCGTGGGGCGTAGGCTGACGTGTTAGTGGGCTTTTCAAGAATCAGGTAAAGGGATTAAGTTAAGTCAGTAATTTTATGAAATTTGAATCAATTCAATTGTTATGTTTTTATAAATATATTTATTTACTCATTTAGGAATTTAAAGGCTATTTTGAAAACCAACCGTTCGAAATGAATTTTACAAACCTAGGATATATGGTATGGTATTTTTGAATAAAATGAACGGTGGAAAACTTGTTTGTTTATAGGGATATGTTAAAATGTAGAAAATCGTGTGGCATATGATTTAATTGGTATGGATTATCGTATATCTTGATTTGAGATTTGGAAATACTGAATTGTTTATGAAATAATGAATTATTTGAGAAATACTGGAATTGTTGTGAAAAATACTGGAACTATTTGTGAAATGTAGGAGTTTGAAATAACAACTAGTGGCCAGGTATTGTTTGATTGGCCAAGGGCCAGGATTATTATTTGACGACTTTTAATTGACGGCTATACGCCGAATTGTATTTTGTGGTCGGGGGCTAGGTGTTTGGAATAATAGAAAATATATGTAATTAACGTTTTAAATGGTGATTTCTATTATATAAATTGCATGATATGCTTTAAGAACCCTAGGGACCAGTGTATTGTGAGCATGGTACCTTTGCTAGTTAGACCATGTGCACCCACATTGTTCTGGATAGAAGTATAGGGGGTCTAGCAGACTACCTGCGTGAGGTTGAAGTAAGGGCGTCAGACCTACATCTTGCAGAGGATGTTGTTTTTTTGACATTGTTTGAGCTGATTACCCAAGTTTAGTTCAACCTTTGGGCTGTATAACTCGTGTCATGGGGGAAGTAAATGATGTGTTTGTCATAGGGATTGTCTTATATGCATATATAGTAATTAATGTGAATATGGTTAATTAATAAGATAACTTCGAGGGCTTGCTGAGAAATCGAGTGCCCTAGTAGCAGTAATGGTATTAAAGCAAAAGGAAACTACTTGTATGGGCGGGTAATCTTCCCTATTCTCGACTAATCGTGTGTGTGAGTGCAAAATAAAAATGATTTCATAAATATATTTATCTACTTGGTGAACTGGTTATTTTCTGTACACAAAATGCATGCTGGCCACACACTGACATTAACTTTGTTTTTCCCTTATTGAGTTGTGCCTCACCCTACTTTACAAGCTGTCTTTTCAGGAAATCCTAGAGATCGCGTCTAACATGCTAGAGGAGCCGAACTAGTGGTGTAAATTTTATATAGGTAGTGTGTATATAGAGATTTTATTTTTGTTTAGTTTTATGGGATGTAATTATGTGAAAATGGATATATTTGTGTATAAAGATAGTTAGAACTCTGGTAATGTAATTTGAGGATTTTGTATTTTTTTTTTTACTGCATATATGTATTTTATATATAATGAACAAGGTATTAGATACACAGACGACACAAAAGTAGCACTCCGGCCCATGTGGTGGGTCGGGTTCATTACAAAGGGTACTCGTCATGACGTCGCCTGCGACCTCCGCATCTTTCGGTGTCAAAGCATATACCCTCGTAGGAGTTACATTCCTCTACTGGCCTCCACGGTGCACCTAACAACCTCCCTGGTAAGGTCTGGGAGCAGGAGCTCCACCAGGTGGTGTAGGGCAATCTCGCACCAAATGTCTTGGTCTATCGCAGCCATAACAGACGCCTCTCCTCACTCGACACTCTCCTAAGTGTCTCTTCGCACATGTCTGACATAAAGGGTTGGTCTACACTCCCTGAACCTCACGGCCCCCAGTCTCCTGCCTCTGTCCTCTATCATAATCTCCTCTCCTCCACCCCCTCAACTAAATCCCTGCTAAAAGTCTAAAGGCGTGAACCTCTTCTTCTATCCCTGCTCCTCTATACCCATCCGCTCATTGGCCTCAGCCACAACTGCTCTATCTACCAATTTAGCAAAGTCCTGCACTTTCAACACTACTACCTACTTATAAAGTTCTCACCTTAGACATCTTTCAAACTGTCTCGCCTTCTTTGTTTCATCAGGAACAATATATAGGGCGAAGTGGGATAATTCTATGAACCTCTCCGCATACAGCTGGACTGTTTGCTGTCCTTGCTTCAAATTTTGGAATTCCTCTACTTTGGCCTCTTTAGTAGTGGTTGGGAAATATTTGTCAAAGAAAATTTTCTAAATCGGCACCAAGCCATAGCTATAGGCACCGCCCTCTGTTCCTCTAATAGTTTTACCACAGTCCACTATCTTTCAGCATTTCCTGTCAGTTTATAGGTAGCAAATAAGACCCTCTACTCCTCCGTGCATTATAGCACTGCCAAAACTTTCTCAATTTCTTGTATCCAATTTTCGGCTACTGCAGGATCAGCTCCTCCTGAAAATGTCGAAGGGTTCATCTTGGTGAATTTCTCTATCATACACTTGTTGCCTACAGATGGGCCTCCCTGCTCCCTGGAACTTCGTGCAATCTCAGCTATGACCTATTGAGTTACACTGCATAATACTGTAGCTGAATAAGCTCCGCCTGCACCTGAGGGCCTTGCACCCTCACTGCCACTTGCATGAGCACTGCTACCACTCGGGTCCATCCTGAAAAGACAATAAACGTGACTTAACGACCCTACCCTTATAATTTACGTATCTAACCAAAACTCATAATATCCCTTTATCTTGTCATCCTTATCTTAATTCAAGATTCAGTCCTACACTTTAGAAACATAACCCCACAATAGTTTACTATGACTTTTCTGAAATCGTCACCCCGAGAAAGACACAGAAACCACCACAGAAGTCTTGCCTCTAGACTGTAGAACAAAACTTCAAATCCTTTTCCTATACTCTAGTATTGTTTTCGCTGCACTTTAGAGTCTATAGAACCTAGGAACCTAGGTTCTGATATCAAACTATAACGACTCGTCTATTTTTTCTATATATTTTTTTCCACATAAAAGCATTTATAATAACCCTGATAACCTGCTAAAACTGAACTAATCATGATTAACCGGGACCCATGGGAACTGGGAATATACCTGTCATACATCTCTGATACCTAAACAGCGGATAACATAAATTACATACATGCCATCCAACACCAAACACAATACCAGAGTTCTACTAAGTTTGTTATATATATACAATCATCCCTAAGAAGACCAAAAAGTATCGTAGGGTATCAATCCAAAAACCCATCTGACCCTAGCTCAACTACTTACCCTTCTGATAGGGTAGTTTGGTCAACTTCTATTGTTGCGAAGCTCTATCCACCCTTCTACCTGGATTTCTTGAAATGTTTGTAATGCTGGGGTGAGACACCTCTCAATAAGAGAGATAAACTAACATCAGTGTGTGGCCACATAAGTATTATCGTGTCATAAACATAAGTTTTACTTAATTGTGTAACATGTAAAACTTCCTGTATAGTTTCTAAATAAAACATGATTTGACATAACGTAATATATCATACTAAATTTTTGTACATGTGAATCATCTTATATAACTGTACAATACTAAAATAATACCCAGGATGGATAGCTATCTAATGTCATGCCTTACCCCAACATGACTGAGTTGTGTGGCCTGTAGGTGGTACCTAGCAATGGCTGGCCGACCACGCTAAGTCAAATATAAGTTTGTAAGTATGATAGACTTGCCCCACTTGGTCCGGACTGCCGTAGGACACTTGCACTACCATGAAGCCACATCGACTGCCATTTCCCACACTCTATCTGAGAATTGTGGTAGCACTAACATAAACATAATCTTGAACATATAGCTACGGTACCGTGCTTCGTGAAACTAAACTAAGTCATCTGGATTTTGATAACATATAATACATTTCATAATACTGATACATAACTGTTTCATATTTCATAGAAATATCTAACATGATTATATTTTCTTGAATCTTGACATAACATGCATATTTACAGCATCTACGCCGACATAAATCACGACATCTGCGCCGGCATAAAACATAAAATACTGAGTCATGATATTTTGCCTTGATAACATATTATTTAAAAATCATAGTTCATGTACTATTTTTATGGTTTTTCTAAAAACTATTATAACCTGTTTATTCTGGAAAATCATAATATTTCAGTATTACATAATTTTCATAGAAAATCATACTCATGCCACACAAATGTGAATATTATTCTAAATATAAAATCTGAACTGAAACCAAGTTTTATGCTAAAATGTATAAAATCCATTTCCCTGTTCAACAATAGTATTCCCAAACATTGTATTATATCATACGTAATTTCTAAAAATAAATGTTGAATAATAATAAATTATTTCATAAAAATGCTGACTTAATTTATCCCCTTACCTGACTTACTGAGAAGCCCACAAAATTAACCAAACTTGCTACTATGTGTGTTCCCACTCAACACCTTGAAATACACATTTTCCCCACAACACTCTAATATTATTCCATCCAAAGCATTTTCCTCAGTCCAGAAACACCAAATACCTTATAAAACTTAAAATAACCAACTTACCCAAATTTTAGGACGGTGCTCAAGTTGGTCTAACCAACAATCTACTCCAGTAGACTTGTAAAGAATCTTCCTAGGAGTAGCGTGGCGGCTTCCGATCGTCGGACCGGGGAGAATCGGAGCCAGAATCCTAAAAAGAAGGAGAGAAAGAGAGAGATGGAATCTAGAGAGAGAGAGAGAGAGAGTTTTGCATGCAATATCCTCGCTGAAACCCCAAGTTTGGCATATTTATAAAGTGCGGATTCGTCAACGAGACACGTCACCTCATTGACGAGCCCATGAAGGGAGTTCATCGACAAACTTGTAACCCTCATCGACGAACTTTAGGCTCTATTATAACCCCTCTTGGTATCTCTTCGTCGATGAAACACATGTCCTCGTTAACATCCCTAACTCACTCTAAAAATGAGCAGCTCGAAAACTATCCCAAGTATAGGTGTTCTGTCGTGTAATATTTAACTCAAAGGCTAGATCGTCTCCTAAGGGAATGCAGTTTAATCTCAAATTTTACGTAATTCCAATAAAAAAAATAAGACACAAAAGGTACTGAATACAATTCAGATTCGGGTTTTCCTGCATTGTTTGAGATTTCTTTTGATAAAGTAAACAAACATGCAATTTAAATCATAATTCTTAACATGCACTGAATTTAATAACGAGAAACGGAAATCCTACGTTAACAACCGAACAAGAATTGGAACACGTGTTGAACTTCAGAATAAAAAACTAAAAACGATAACTTTCCTACGTAATTAAAGCACGCAATTCTAAAAACTCAACCAATCACAAATTTAAAGAAACTGATTTTAAAGCAATTAAGAACTTAAACAAAAATTCAAACTTTAAGAACTAAACAGTAAATGGAACACGGTGAAAAAAATCGAACTTTAATAAAATTAAACTTAAACTAAATTGAACTCAACAGAATTTAAATTTTAAGGAAAACTACTAATTTAACTTCTAAAATTTTTTTTTTCTTTTTGTATTTTATTCTCCTTTTTTTTTTTCAAGAGATCAAATCAAACTTAAAGATAACACTCAACCAAACACTAACTAAATACAAAAAAAGAAAAAAAAAATTAACTTCACTAAAAATACCCAAACAAGATTAAAAAGTTGAAAACTTGATTAAACTTCAAAAAAAAAAAATACAATTACTTAATTAGGGAGAAATTGGCCGTGGAGTAGCTTGGAGCAGCAACAACGCTGGAGCTCCTCGGGTTAGGGTTTGACAACAAGGCAACTACAGCATTGGATAGTAACAAACAGCCCCTCGGGTTCTTCTCCTTCAACAGCATGGATGAGCAGAAGCACAACAAGGAAAGGAGGTCTTAGGCTGCAAATGGGGGAAGCAGCAGCAGCTAGCAGGGCTTGGCCTAGCGTTCTCCAGCACTGCAGCAGCGATGGCCAGGAGTAGTAAGAAGGGGTAGGGCTTCGGCTAAAGCAAGTTGGGTGGTAGCAGCAAGGGTACACAGCAGAGTAGAAGAAGAAGAGGAAGTAGTAGGTAACAACAAAGGATAGAAGCTCTCGGGCACGGGCAGCAACGTAGGGGAGAAGGACACAACAAGGTAGGAAGAAGAAGAGAAAAGTAAGGGAAGAAAGAGAATTGAGAGTTCGGGGAGAGATGGAACTGTAGAGAAATAGAAAAGAGAAAGGAAGGGAAGGAGAAGAGGAAGAGGGAGAAAAGGGAAGGAGAATAAGAAAAGAGAGCTGGGGTGCTTTGGTTGCTAGGGAAGAAAAAAAAAGAATTTATAAAGGGAAAGGGGGAGGTAGCCCTAGTGCGCATGGGAAAGAAGATCCAGACCTGGCTGTATTGCTAGGTCACATTAGGTGAGTATTTAAAATTTTTTTTTCTTTTTTCTATTTCTTACTTCTTCTTTTCTTCTTTTCCGTTTCCTGACGAACAAGCCCAAGTTTGACCATCTTAGTGCCTGTATCGCTCAAAACTTAAAACACAAAAGTTGTAGATAATCTCTCATCTTTCTCCAAAATTTTGAATCATCTCAACCGAAACTCGGAGGGAAAAATTATGTGCGAATTATGAAGCGGTGCCAGTTTTAGCTCCTAAATTGCCTAACAATAAAAAAAATACCAAAAATTCATAATTTACCCAATAAAATCCAAATACTATAAATAGGACATCGTGCTAAAATATTGAGAGTAATTAGATATTTAATTAAAAAATATAAGCCTCAATGCATGAATTAAAGCACCTAAATACGTAGTTTAAACACGTAGTCACACCCCCCCCCCCCAACTAATGTTTTGCTAGTCTCTAACAAATAACGTGAATGAATTCCAGGGCAGTATCCATAATTATTAACTCCAACAAACATGAAATGAATGCACATGTGACACAACCATACTGTGTCACATATAGGAATATAACCAAATTTCACACCAGCTCGTTCATATTTAATGCACACAACTCCGAAATACACTACTCATGCAAGTTTCCTCATTATATAGCAATTAAGAACAATATACTCACATGAAGTTAATTAGTATTATAATTCAGAGTTAATGCAGTTATATAAATTCGAGTATAAATAGGTGAAATCTCAAGGAATATGTGATGTGTGTGACTCATTACACCTAGGACACCAGTGGACACTTACAGAATGGTCGTCTTGACTCAGCCTAACTGGTATACCCTAAAAAATACTCAAAAGAGATAGGTTCACTCATCATACGTAAGGAGGAGTATCACGATCAAACATCCCACATATTGCAAGAAACAAATACTAGATGTATGGAGTGGACTAGTCTGAAAAGGATTCAACTTATTTGTGAGGTGTCGGGTCCTTCACCCTAACATCTTCTCACCTACTCGCCATGTCCAACCAAGACAACCCTAGATCAACTTATTCACAGACCAGGCGTGAATACATCTGAGGCATTAAGTAGTTGAAGAGTTTTTATATGTGGAGAACATGTGTCGTGTCCATGACTTTTTATGTATTTCTATGGGACAGGTATTAATCTTTTATTTCATGTGCATTTCTAATTTTCTTGTTCTTTCTTCTGCTCATTCTTCAATTTTTTGTCTTTTCTTGATCAATTAGGACAATCATTACACTTCTTTTGTTGTCTTCATACCCCAATGGGAATTAAGCTCGAACATTAGTCCATGAACTAAGTCTATTTTTAGGGGTGGCTCAGTCTTCACATCTTGAGTAGGCTACAAGACCTAGGTTTTTATCTCCCCACTAGATGTCACCTCTAAGCTAGCAAGTCAAAAACATAGACTAGTGTACAAAGAATATCTAGAAAAAAAAAAAAGGAAGGTTGAGTTTCATGAACTCTGAGTTGACGTCAAAAACTCAAAAAAACGATAAATGGCTCAACAATACCTTACAAGGTGTCATAGTCGCCACGAGCGCTCTTTTAGTGCTCACAGGGAACCCTAAGTGCTATAAGTCACGTGAACGTGTATTTTCAATCTCATGAGATATCATGTAAATACAAGAGTTTATATAGTCAAATTAACACGAATGTACCACCAATCAATTCTTCATGGAGTTACAAATCATATTAAGAGAAACTACACATAAATGACTCAAGTGTGTAATGCTTAGGTTATATGTAAGTATATGAAGTGTATAAGTCAGTGTAATTCCTCAATACTCTTTCTTTCTTTTTCTTTTTTTTTTTGTTTTGTTTCTTTATTAATTAATATAAAACCCAGCAAGTATACGTGCACAGTGTTACATGCAAATTCTCACCCCTCCAACTAAAGTGGAACATTGTCCTCAATGTGAAAGCATAGGGGAAATATAAAAACGGTGCACGGGTGAACAAATTAATAGAAAATCACTACCAACTAATGCGATAGAAAAAAAGAAAAGAAAGATACAAATAAGAACAAATAAAATGAAAAGAAAAGAAAAAAAAATGAAAAAGAAAACAATAAAATAGAAAGGTCAGAGGACTCCCCTAGGATCTTGCAGAAGTAAAACCTCTTCATGTGGATCGAATGGAGTCAAGAAGGGCTTTAGATGCTGTCCATTGATCGTGAAACGGTTACCACTCTTTGGATCTACAATCTCTACCACGTCATAAGAATGAACTTTTTCAACAACGTATGGGCCACCCCATCGGGACTTCAGTTTCCCAGGAAACACATGCAATCTGGAGTCATAAAGAAGCACTTGCTAAGAAGGGAAAAGTTGTTTGTCTTTGATTTTCCTGTCATGTAGCAACTTCATCCGCTCCTTGGCTAAGCAGGCATTGTTGTAAGCTTCCCTCCTAGACTCTTCAAACTCACATACCTGCAATTTTCTTAAACCTTTGGCATCATCAAGTGAAAAGTTAATCTGTTTTATAGCCCATAAAGCATGATGTTGAATTTCAACAAGTAAATGACATACCTTACCGTAAACTAACCTATATGGAGACATCCCTAAGTTTGTCTTGAAAGCAATTTGGTAGGCCTAGAGTGCATCAATAAGTTTTTATGACCAGCCTTTTCAAATAGGACGCATGGTTTTCTCAAGTATGATTTTGATCTCTTTATTGGCCAACTCAGCTTGACCATTAGTCTGAGGGTGGTATAGAGCAGAGACCTTATGGGTCACTCCATACTTTTGCATGATTTTTTCAAAAGGCGTGTTACAAAAATGCAATCCTCCATCACTAATGGGTATGCCAAAATGTGCAAATAACACCTTGAGAAAACGGATGACAACCTTGTGGTCATTTGTTCTACAAGGTATAGCTTCCACCCATTTTGAAACATAGTACACAACAACTAAAATGTAAGAGTGCCCAAAAGAGTTTGGGAATGGTCCCATAAAGTCAATTCCCCAAAAGTAAAAAATTTCAAGAATGAAAATGGGAGACATAGGCATTTCATTCTTTATTATAATTTTCCCTAATTTCTGACAAGCCTCATAGGTTTTACAAAAATTCTCAATATCTTTGAACATAGTAGGCCAGTAGAGTCCACTTTCCAAGATTTTTGAAATGATTTTCTTTACAGCAAAGTGACCTCCACATGCTCCGCTATGACAAAAATGCATCACAGAAGTGAATTCATCATCAGGAACATATCTACGAACCAATTGGTCAGAGTAGTATTTAAACAGATATGGATTGTTCAAATAATAATGTTGTACCTCCGCAAGGAACTTACGCTTATCATGAGTTAACCAATGTTCTAGCAGTCGATCGATGACAAGGTAATTCACAATATAGGCGATGTTGGCTTAACTGGGCTTTTCAATCTTGTTTTGATGATAACAAAATGAAGGATGCTTTAACATGTGTTGTTGAGTGGTTTTATTTCAGGTGTAGGTAAAAGGACACTCACGATTTTATCATGGAAGTAAGCTGAAGATTAATGTTAATCTAATGAGAGCTCCTCAAAATATTGAAGTAATGAACGACAAATGAAGAGCTTAAAGGCCAAGAAAATCTTGAAGTCAAAAGTGAACCTCAAGAGGCAGCAAGACTTCGTGATTAAGGAGACCATGCTTAGAAGGATATTTGTAAGTACTTCAAGCCATTGCTATCTAGATATGTGAAGCTCCTTAAAATACAAAGACTTAGAAACCAGCACTTGAAAAACTCTTGAAAATGTTTTTGAAAAGTGCCAATTAAGGTTTTCAAATAAATTAGATTTTAAAGAAATCAAAAAATGGAAAATATTTGAAAAAGAGGTTTGCCTAGCCGATTGACTCTACAGAGAATTTTTGAATTTCAAACTTGCGGGAAATTTTTCAAAAATTAATTCTATAATTTAATATTTTTTGAAAAGTTACGTAAATTGAAGATTTTCAAAATTAATTCTATAATTTAATATTTTTTAAAAAGTTACCGAAATGGAAGATATTCCAAAATTAATTCTATAATTTAATATTTTTTGAAAAGTTACCTAAATGCTTCATGTTAAAGTCTATAAATACCTTTCTTGCTAAATGAAGAATACATTCAAGCCATACATGATTTCTATGCTAAAACTCTCCTAAAACTCATTCTTGATCACACCTTTTCTGGGGACAAACTCTATGAATTTACTGGTTTAAAAAGGGGTTCTGATTCTGAGTTGCTTCTAAAATTCTTATATCAATAAGAAAGAAACTTTGGTGACTTCTAAACCTTGAGCTTCATATTTTTTATTTAGTTTTGGTTTTGAAGTACGATTTGGAATTTAACTTGTATAATTTGCTCTGTGTTTTGAGATTATTTTTGTATGCAAATCAATATCTTTTGACTTAATCTTTGATGGTTCAAGGCGTTGTTGAATCGTTGGATCAAGCATAGGTTGTTACGTGGAGAGGTTTCTCTTCCTAAAAAAGAGGGTAATTCTTATAAGGTTTTTGTTCCACCCGGAAGGAATAAGGTATAGTGAATTCCTTAGGTGGTTGATCTAAGGCAAGGACGTAGGTTGGGGTAAGCCGAACCTTGTAAAAACAGCAGTGTTACTCTCTTTCCCTTACTCTTTAAATTCCAGCAAAAATATAAATTGCGTGGATGTTGTACTTTCTTTCAATTATAAAAACAACGCATATTGGAAATTAAATAAACCAAAGCCTAATTTGTTCTTGGGCTTGCAAAAGCCGAAAGGGAGTACGTTGATTAATCAATTTTTTTGCGGAAACTATAAGGGAATACGTTGATTGGTTAACAACCCAAAACCTATTAGTTGAAAGTTTATTTAAATTCTGATCTTGAAAAAGTGTTTGGATGTTATTTTAATCTTCAGTTCAAAAGCCAACTATAGGACTTGCACATTCACAAATAGGGTTGCTGAATATTGCAAAGCTAATATTAATTACTTGTATGGTATTTGTTTGGCTTGAATAAATATTCAATTGGTTGTGTATGTTGTGGTTGCGAATTGAATAGTTGAAGTAAGTGTTTGTGTCGATTGCCCAATCAACAAAAATATAAGAAGTCTTTAAAAAATTGTAAAAAATCAAGAACTTATAAAAAGACTCCCTGGAATTTTAAATAACCCAATTCACCCTCCCTCTTGGGACTACACCTTAGGTTTCAATTAGTATCAAAGCCCGGTTATTACAAAACCTAACAAGTAGCTATATAAAAATCAAAATGGCACAAATAGGAGTAGCTCCCTTTGGTGAGGGTCAATCCTCAACCAGGCCACCCATTTTTTGTGGACTAAATTATAGTTTTTGGAAGCAACGAATGAGAATCTACCTTCAAACAATGGACTGGAAGGCATGGAATGTTGTTACAAATGGAAATCTGATTCCTACTAACTAGTAGATGGAAAAGAAGTACCTAAAGAAGATAAAGAACTAGTTGAATCAGATTACAAAATGCTGCAAATTAACTCAAGTGCTATAAACGCCTTATACTGTGCACTTGATGCAAATGAATTCAATAGACTAATGGTGTGTAAAATAGCTAAAGAGATTTGAGATAAATTAGAAGTAACCTATGAATGCATGGTAGATGTTAGGGAAAGTAGAAATGATATGTTAACTAGTGAACACGAAGCTTTTAGAATGAATTCTGATGAATCTATAACAAGCATGTACACTAGGTTCACACATATCATAAACTCACTAAGTGCCTTAGGAAAATATATTCCACCCATGAGATGATCCACAAAATTCTAAGAGCACTTCCACCTATTTGGGAACCAAAAGTCACAGTCATAACGGAAGGGAGAAACCTTAAAACAACTTCCTTAGATGAACTCATAGGATCTCTTCTAACCTATGAAATGATATTGAAGGAAAGAAGCACTGAAAACAAAAACAAGAAGTCTATAGCTCTAAAAGCCTTGAAAGAACATTCAAGTGAGAAAGATAATGAATCTAGTGAATTAGAAGATGAAGACTTAGCTCTCATAACTAAAAGACTTGGAAAATTCTAGAGAAGAAACTAGAAATTCACTAGAAAATTCAATGAATCAAAAGCTGAAAAAGGAGAAAGTAATAAAAAGGAATACAAAAGCAAAAATGATCCTCCCACTTGCTATCACAGTAAAAAAGTCGGGCACATCAAGCCGAAATGCCCACAACTCAAGAAGGAAAAGAAGAAAAAGAAGCCAGCAATGAAGGCAACTTGGGATGACACAAGTTTGAGTGAATCGGAGACGATCAAGAAGTAGAAAACATGTGCTTTATGGCACATAACAAAGAGGTAAACTCTTATTACTCTCTCTTTGAAGATTTGTGTGATGAATCATGTAGTAATTCATGTGAAAGCATGCCCTCTTATAAAGAACTTCAATCTAAATTATTCTCTCTACATAACAAGTTTATTAAAGTCTCAAAGAGGAATATTAGCTTGAAACAACAAAAAGAAACAGTTAGAAATCAGCTTGAATCCTCAAAACTTGTTGAAGAAGAAAAAGACTTAAAGATTGAAGAGTTTGAGAAGAAAGTAGATAACTTGTCTAAAAAATTAGCTAAGTCTCAAGTGAATGAAGATAGCAAAAGAGTGCAAGAAATAAATGACCTTAAAAACCAAATTCAAGAGAAAGAAAAGGTCATCTACAACTTTACCAAAGGTAAAGATAACTTTGAAAAAATGGTAGGACAACAAAGGATGCCAAACAACAAAGAAGGAATTGGTTACAATGGAGCACCAAACAAAAGAAAGAAAACCTGTTTTTGAGATATTTTGTAAACCAATCGAAATATTATGCAAGCACTTCATCAACGAATATTAATGAGCACACCACTTGCAACATGTGTAAAATTAAAGGCCACATAATGTTTAATTGCCCACTCAAGAAAAAGTACATTAAAGTAAAAAATGAGTTGAAAAAAAATACTAAAATTAGATAAGATTTAAAGAAAATTAAGAAGGTTTGGATTCCAAAAATGACAACATAAATCCTTTCTTGTAGGTTTGCTTTAGGACCACTCCATCTAAGGATAAATGGTACTTGGACAATGGATATTCAAGGCATATGATGGGAGATAAATCTAAGTTCACGTCTCTCACTCAAAAGGATAGAGGATTTGTAACCTTCGGTGACAATGCAAAAGGCAAGATCATTGGGATTGGTAAAATAGGTAAAGACCCTTTACTTACTATAGATGATGTCTTGTTAGCATATGGTCTAAAGCATAATTTACTAAGCATTAGTCAACTTAGCGATAAAGGATTTGAAATAATATTTAAGAAGGACAAATGCATAATTCAAGATTCTAAGGATCAAAAGATACTATTCACTACACATAGAATGAACAATGTATATTGCATAAACCTTGATTGCTTGATCTCTCAAGATATAACTTGCTTAGAGGCCATGAGTGAAAATAGTTGGCTTTGGCATAGGAGGCTAGGATATGCAAGCATGGATCTTATATCCAAGCTTTCTAAAAAGAAATTAGTTAAAAGCTTGTCCAACACCAAATTTGTCAAAGATAAAGTGTGTGATGCTTGTCAACTAGGAAAACAAATCAAGAAAAATTTCAAAAAGAAGAAACATATATCAACTAGTAGACCTTTAGAACTCATACACTTAGACTTGTTTGGTCCTACTAGAACCCAAAGCTTAGGAGGAAAACAATACGCCTTTGTAATTGTTGATGATTACTCAAGATACACATGGGTGTTGTTCTTAGCTAACAAAGAGGAAGCTTGCAACTTATTAATCACTCTATGTAAGAAGCTTCAAAATGAGAAAGGGTATAATGTCTCAAGTCTTAGAAGAGACCAACGAAGAGAATTTAAGAATCAAAAAGTTGAAAAATTTTGCAATAAACATGGCATAAATCATAACTTTTCAGCACCTAGAACCCCACAAAAAAATGGAGTTGTGGAAAGGAAAAATAGAATCCTACAAGAAATGGCAAGAACTATGCTTAATGAAAATAACCTACCCAAGTATTTTTGGGTCGAAGCTGTAAATACAACTTGCTATATAATTAATAGGGTTTGCATTAGATCAAGCCTAAACATGACACCCCATGAATGGTGGAAAGGAAGAAGGCCTAACATAACTTACTTTCATGTCTTTGGATGTAAGTGTTTTTTCCTAAATAACAAAGACAACTTAGGAAAATTTGATGCTAAATCGGATGAAGGTATTTTCCTAGGATACTCCACAAATAGTAAGACCTATAGAATCTACAACAAAAGAACACTCACCATAATTGAATCAATTCACGTAGACTTTGATGAATCTAATCCTTTTTCAAGAGAAGTCAAAAATGAAGAAAAAGATTATATTTTCAAAAAGGAGGATGAGAAATCTAGGAAAAGGAAAAAGATAAAGAAAACCCAAAAGATGAACTTATAGAAAATCCGAAATTACCAAGAGAATGGAAGTATAAGAAAGATCACCCTCAAGAACAAATTATAGGTGAACTATCTAGAGGTGTAACTACTAGATCTTCTCTAAAGAACCTATGCAATCACTATGCATTCCTATCTTAAAATGAACCTAAAGATGTTGAAGAGGCCCTTAAAGATGACTCTTGGATAATTGCTATGCAAGAAAAATTAAACCAATTTGAAAGAAGCAAAGTATGGCAATTAGTACCCAAACCTGAAAATCATTCTGTAACGCCTCAGACCCACCACATGGGGCCCGGAGTGTTATGAGACCGACACACGTCTCTAATACGATCCATGCAGCAGAAAATAACAAATCAACCTCGAACATAATATACTAGAGTTCTATATTTATACACCATCAAACCCATATCATACTACTACATTCTCCATATTACAAAACTTGAATGAAATATAATAAAACATAAAAACTAATACATAACCATTTAAGTTCCACTCACAAAACTACCCCGCCCTAGAGCTATCTAAGCTCGATCACCTGGATAACCTGAAAAGTTTAGAACATCAACGAGGTGAGACACCTCTCAGTAAGGAAGGAATAGTTTATAATAGTGTGTGGCTGAAGTGTTTAATATACAATTAAAATATCCATCCAAAATGCATTCACAATTCACAAGTGGCCCAAAATATCGCACCCATAATCACACCAGATCAACATCTTTGCCATACAATCACATACCCACAATCACCAATATTTTACTGATAAATTCCTAAGAATAGGCAAGTCTACCCGCCCATACAAGTAGGTTCCCTCTGCTCTAGTACTAACACCAGGGAACTCACCTTCCTCAGTAAGCCCTTGAGTTATACATCCAAGTAAAGTCACCGAGAATAGGGAAGATCAACCGCCCATACAAGTGGCTTCCCTCTACTCTGGTATCCACATATAATTACCAAAATACTCGCCTTTCTCAGCAAGCCCTTGGATGGAGTATTCTACTTTACCGCAAATACTTAATTAATTAAGGTCACACATACACCCATAACACAATCAATCCACATAGGATATTCATACAGTTTTCAATTTTACCCACACAAGGTCCACATTCACATATCACGTATTTGTCCACACACGACCCTATCACACACATTATACATATCCACTACAGTATAAATGTCCACATAGGACTGGCCCACACAGGACTAATCAAATCACAACATAAATGTCCACACAGGATTGGTCCACACAGGACTAGACAAACCATATAGGATACAAATAACACTCCATTCATGGTAAATAGGTAAACAACCTCCTTATACCACTTCCAATGTTTACCTCCCAATATAAATGTCCATATAACGACCTCCTCATTCCACTGCCAACGTTATATGACGGTTATACTAGGTATGATATAATGACCACCTCATACCACTTCCAACGCTATATCATAATTTACATGAACCACAACCCACATCAACGGTAATCAATCATTCAACATATTCATAATTCTATCACAATATACACAACATTAGTATTTTCAACCAGCCAGAATTCATAATCAAACGCTATTCACACTCTTAATAATTCTTCATTCCGCATTATTCACAATCATTTAATTATCAAAAATGGTTTCAACCACACAATTTTTCCCAATACAATTTATTTATCTAAAAACAACATTTTCAATACCAGCTAGATTTAGAAAGTTAAACCTGTATATATACCGAAGTTCATACTCGAAACTAGTCGTTTAAAATTATATAAAAAAAAAAACTATTATAAAATACTTCCCCTTACCTGCTCCTTGAAATTCAACCCAAAATCAACAAAAATGAGACCTTGTAATCCAAAAATTCCAAATTCCACAAATCTTAGTAAAATACCCTTATCATACTTCCTAGAATCCTAGGCTCTAAATCTCTCAAAATAACATTAATACCTTAATTTATTTTACTTACCCTGGTTTTGGGATGTTTCTCAAACTTCTCAAATCAAAGATCCACTCCACCTATATTGTAGAGAGTCTTCCCAAGAGTCTCGTGGTAGCTTCCAATCATCAAACCGAGCTAGATCCGGCCTGAAATCGAAGAGAGAAGGTAGTAGGACCAAACTTCTAGTGAGGGAGAGAGAGGACATGCAGGAAATTTCGTGCAGAAATGAAAGATCTCACTATTTATACACAGGGATTTGTCGACGAGACACGTGGACTCGTCGACGAGTCTTGTACACAATTTGGCGACGAAACAATGAACTCGTCGAAGAATTTAAGTTCATGAAAACCCCTCTCTTGGTAATTCCTCATTGATGAGACACGAACCCTTGTCGACGATCCAAGACAGAGCACTCGTTGACGAACCCTTGTCAACGAGTGCTTACTGCCCCCCCCCCCCTTTTATAAACTTATTCTTCCTTCCCTTTTATCTTCCTTATTATTTTAAATAGTTTAAAATTTCCCGGGTCGTTACACATTCGATCATAGGAACTAAATGGGTATGTAGAAATAAAAAGGATGAGAATGGTATAATCATTAGAAACAAAGCTAGACTTGTAGCTAAAGGGTATAATCAAGAAGAAGGGATAAACTATGATGAAACCTTTGCCCCTGTTGCTAGAATGGAAGCTATTAGAATGCTATTAGCTTGCTTCCTATAAAGAATTTAAGTTATACCAAAGGGATGTCAAAAGTGCATTCTTAAATGGGTATATAAATGAAGAGGTATATGTTGAACAACCCCCTGGTTTTGAAAATATAGAAAATCCTAATCATGTATTTAGATTAAATAAGGCTTTGTATGGATTAAAATAGGCCCCTAGGGCTTGGTATGAAAGACTTAGTGGATTTCAAATTGAGAAAGGTTTTTCAAGAGGAAAACTTGATAGAACCTTGTTCATTAAAACTAAGGAAGATGACATACTTTTAATTCAAATCTACATAGATGATATAATATTTGGTGCCACTAATGAACATCTATGTAAAGAGTTTGCAAAATGTATACAAGAAGAATTTGAAATGAACATGATGGGAGAGTTAAACTATTTTCTTGGACTGCAAATTAAATAAGCAAAGAATGGGACATTTATAAGTCAACCTAAATACATAAAAGAAATGATACAAAAATTTGGAATGAAAAATAGCAAACCCATAGGAACACCTATGAGTACCTCCATCAGCCTAGACAAAGATGAAAAGGGAAAACCCGTAGACTCAAAGTATTATAGAGGTATGATTGGAAGTCTCCTATATCTTACTGCCAGTAGACCCGACAAAATGTTTAGTGTGCGTATGTGTGCACGTTTTCAATCAGCACCTAAGGAATCACACCAAATAGCTGTTAAAAGAATCCTAAGATACTTAATAGGCACTAAGGACTTAGGACTATGGTAACCTAAGGACACCAGTTTTGAAAAGATTAGCTATTCAGATGCAGACTATGCAGGGTGTAAAGTAGATAGAAAAAGTAGAAGTGGCACATGCCACTTCTTAGGAAGATCTTTAGTTTCTTGGTTTTCTAAGAAACAAAATTTCGTGGCTTTGTCAACTGCTGAAGCTGAATATGTAGCAGCTAGTAGTTGTTGTGCACAGACACTATACATGAAACAGCAACTAAGAGATTTCAATTTGATATACACAACTATACCAATTAAGTGTGATAATACAAGTGAGATAATTTATCTAAAAATCCTATTTCACACTCAAGAACCAAGCACATTGACAGAAGACAACACTTCCTACGAGATCATGTTCAAAAAGAGGACATCATTCTAGAATTCATCAATACAAATGAACAATGGGCTAATATCTTCACTAAACCTCTCTCAGAAGATAGATTTATAATCATTAGAAGAGAGCTTGGTCTACTATATAGTAGAGAAACTAACTAAAAGGACAAAGCTTAAGAAAAATCTACAGTCAACCAACTGACTCTAAGGTCAGTCCATTGACTGAAGCGTTTTCTTTTGAAACAGAGGCCAGTCAGCCAACTGACCTTGAGGTCAACCGACTGATTGAGGTAAATTGCCTTGGACCAGAGAGCAATCAGCCAACTGAAACTAAGGTCAGCCGACTAACTGACAGAACAACCCTAGACTTGTTTGTAAAACTTAAAGTTGTCAGTCAACTAACCTAGGGTTTGTCTTTTTGTGTGTTCTACATTTGTTTTGGCATGCACTTTAATATGTTGTATGGTACAACACTTAACTTGGTTGCTTTCCTTGTTACTTGAAAAATAAACTCATGCTTATGAGATATGCAATATGCTACATGTGTATGTTTTAAAATTGGTATCTTAAAATCTTTAAAGACAATGAAAATATTAATGATTTATGACTCACTATATTTTTGAAAATCTGAGCTTAAATTTATTAAGTATGATTTAGAAACATGACTTTTGAAATGTCTTGACCATGTATGCTTATGATGGATCACATGACTAAATGAAAAATTGGCATCTATGGACGTATGTTGAAATCCATGAATATATCAATTGGTATTACTTGGTATTTGAGCATTACAACATAATTATGAGTATGTAATATTGCCATGATCTTGGCTTTGAATGATGAAATATGAATGCCAAATATGAAAACATGCATCATAGCACACCATATATACTATATTGTATTATATTGAGAAGTGTGTGGTCATATGTTCATTTGATTTTTTTTTCCCTTTTTGATTGATGTCAAAAGGGGGAGTAGTATTTGAGCAAAAATTGAGCATGATATTGAAAAATGATATTTACGCATGTTGAGCATGATATTGAAAAATTGAGCATTGAGCATGATATTTGAGCATGATATTGAAAATTTTGAGCATGAGATATGTATCGAAAGGTAGAGGGAGAAGTACATGATATTGTATGATATCTATGTGAGTATGATGAGCATGATATTTTATGTTATTTGTATGCTATTGAAATTGGTCTTAAAACTACAAATTATTAAAATGATGCTTATTGTAAGAGGGGGGGGGGTAGAATAATGATAGTTGTAAGGGAGAGTCTTTTTAACGCTTAGTTTGAATCTTTGCTTCTCATTTGTCATCATCAAAAAGGGGGAGATCGTTGGACTAACTTCACTTTTCAATCGTGTTTAAATGATAACAAAATGAAGGATGTTTTAACATGTTTTTTTGAGTGGTTTTATTTCAAGTCTAGGTAAAAGGACACTCACGGTTGATCATAAAAGTAAGTTGAAGATCAATGTCAATCTAGTAAAAACTCATCAAAATATTGAAGCAGTGAATGACAAATGAAGAGCTTAAATGTCAAGCAAATCATGAAGTCAAAAGTGAACCTTAAGAGGTTGCAAGACTTAGTAATTAAGGAGACCATGCTTAGAAGGATATTTGTAAGTACTTCAAGTCATTGCTATCTAGATATGTGAAACTCCTTAAAATACAAAGACTTAAAGACCAGCACTTGAAAGAATCTTGAAAATGTTTTTGAAAAGTGCCAATTAAGGTTTTCAAATAAATTAGATTTTAAAGAAATCAAAAAATGGAAAATATTTGAAAAAAAGGTCTACCCAACTGACTGACTTGGCAGAGAATTTTTGGATTTCAAACTTGCGAGAAGATTGTCAAAATTGAGAACTTTTGAATTTCAAACTTGCGGAAAATTTTTCAAAAATTAATTCTATAATTTAATATTTTTTGAAAAGTTACCTAAATGGAAGATTTTCAAAATTAATTCTATAATTTAATATTTTTTGAAAAGTTACCTAAATGGAAGATTTTCAAAAATTAATTCTATAATTTAATATTTTTTGAAAAGTCACCTAAATGCTTCATGTTAAAGTCTATAAATACCTTCCTTGCTAAATGAAGAATACATTCAAGCAATACATGATTTCTATGCTAAAACTTTCCTAAAGCTCATTCTTGATCACACCTTTGTTGGGGGAAAACTCTACTAATTTTCTAGTTTAAAAAGGGGTTCTGATTCTGAATTGCATCTTAAATTCTTATATCAATAAGAAAGAAACTTTGGTGACTTCTAAACCTTGAGCTTCACATTTTCTATTTAGTTTTGGTTTTCAAGTATGATTTGGAATTAAACTTGTACAATTTGCTCTGTGTTTTGAGAGTGCTTTTGTACGCAGATCCATATCTTTCTACTTGATCTTTGATGATTCAAGGCGCTGCTGAATCATTGGACCAAGCATAGGTTGTTGCTTAGAGAGGTTTCTCTTCCTGAAAAAGAGGGTAATTCTTGTAAGGTTTTTGTTCTACCTGGAAGGAACAAGGTATAGTGAATTTTATATGTGGTTGATCTAAGGTGAGGTCGTAGGCTGGGGTAAGCCAAACCTCGTAAAAACAGCAGTGTCACTCTCTTTCCCTTACTCTTTTTCAATTCCGGCAAAAATATAAACTTGGTGGACGTTGTAATTCTTTCAATTATGAAAACAACGCATATTGGAAATTAAATAAACCAAAGCCTAATTTGTTCTTGGGCTTGCGAAAACCAAAAGGGAGTACGTTGGTTAATCAACTTTTTGCGGAAACCATAAAGTAGTACGTTGATTGGTTAACAACCCAAAACCTATTAGCTGAAGGTTTATTTAAATTCTGATCTTGAAAAAGTGTTTAGATGTTATTTTAATCTTCAGTTCAAAAGCCAACTACAAGACTTGCACCTTCATAAACAAGGTTGTTGAATATTGCAAAGCTAATATTAATTACTTGTATAGTGTTTGTTTGACTTGAATAGTTATTCAATTGGTTGTGTATGTTGTGGTTACGAATTGAATAGTTGAAGTAAGTGTTTGTGTGGATAGCCCAATCAAAAAAAAAATATAAGAAGTCTTTAAAAAATTGTAAAAAATAACTTATAAAAAGACTCTCATGAATTTTAAATAACCCAATTCAGCCCCTTTCTTTGGACTACACCTTAGGTTTCAAGCAAACCACGAAACGCGTGACACTACAAAAAGTCACTTATCAGGAAAATCATCATTTAAGGGAGAGGGAGATACAGACACATCAGGTAACTGCAAACGAGAGAGATGTTCAGTTACAACATTTTCCATGCCCTTTTTATCTCAAATAGTGATGTCAAATTCCTGGACAAGTAGAATCCTTCTGATCAACCTAAGTTTAGCATCCTTCTTTGCTAACAAATATTTTAGAGCAGAGTGATTAGTAAAAATAATAACAGGTGATCCAATGACATAAGAATGAAATTTTTCTAAGGCAAATACTACAACTAACAATTCCTTCTCAGTGGCGGTATAATTTTTTCTGAGCATCATTCAAAGTTCGAGTTGCATAATAAATGGCAGATGGCTTGTTATCAATTCTTTGATCCAGAATGGCACCAAGGGCGTAGTCACTAGCATCATTCATGATTTCAAATGGCAAATCCCACACGAGGAGGTTGCATGATGGGCACAATAGTCAAATGTTTCTTTAGTATTTCAAAAGCCTATTGACATTCATCAGTCCACAAGAATTCAGTCTCATTCTACCATAAGGTACATAATGGTTTAGCAATACTACTAAAGCTCTGAATGAAACGCTTATAGAAGCTAGCATGACCAAGGAAAGAATGGATATCCCTAACTATCTTAGGTACAGGTAACTGGTAAATCAGCTCTACCTTGGCCCTGTCAACCTCTATACCACGCTCAGAAAGCAAATGACTAAGCACTAAACCACTACTTACCATAAATTAACATTTTTCCCAATTCAAAAGCAAATTCTTTTCTTCACATCTTTTCAAAATAGCAGTCAAATTTTTTAAACAAATATCAAAAGACATACCAAACAAAGAAAAGTCATCCATAAAAATTTCACACATAACATCTAACATATCGAGAAAATACTTATCATGCAACGCTGGAAAGTAGCAGGTGCATTGCATAGACCTAATGACATTTTGCGAAAGGCGAAAGTACCGAAGGGATAAGTGAAGGTAGTTTTCTCTTGATCCTCAGGTGCTATAGCACTTTGATAATGACCATAAAATCCATCCAAGAAATTGTAAAGAGAATTACCAACTACATTTTCGAGTATCAGATCTAGGAAGGGTAATAGGAAGTGATCTTTTTGGCTAACCGAATTCAATTTATGATAGTCAATGCACATTCTCCAACCCGTTACTTTCTTAAATGGGATCAACTTTCCATTAGCATTTTCAATGACAGTCAAACCATATTTTTTTGGAACTACCTGTGTCAGGCTTACCCATTTGCTGTCGAAGATCGGATAGATGATGTCAGCAGCTAATAATTTTAACACTTCATTCTTTACCACATCCTTCATGGTTGGATTTAGCCTCTGTTGTGCATCACAAGCTGGTTTAGCGTCTCCTTCCAAGAAGATATTGTGAGTACAAATTGAAGGGTCGATACCCTTGATGTCTGCAATGGTCTATCCTGTCGCTCCTTGATGCTTCCTTAGTACCTACAATAACTTAGTTTCTTGTTTAAGAGTAAGGTGAGAAGAAATTACCATAGGGAATGTGCCTTCTATTGGACCCAAGAAAACATATGTTAGCTCTTCAAGCAATGGTTTCAGCTCAAGTGTTGGAATTTCTTCTTCTGATGACTTCATAATTTCGAGTAGGTCAATAGCCTCAAATGTTGGCTTCTATCAACTACTCGTGTAACTTAAATCCAACAAGTGAGGGGAACCATCTATCTCTGGAAACTGCCCCTCTGATCCTGGCAATTTTTCATTAAATACCTCAAGCTATTCAGAAGAGTCATTTTCTAATGTGCCATCAACATCAAGTACTGACAGTAGCTCTGAAATATCCAAATGATCTATTACATCAACTGCCTGTGTTTCTGCGTCATCGCACCCACTTGACATCTTGTGAGCATTGAACATGTTCATTTCCAATGTCATGTTTCCAACCATGAGCTTAAGTACTCCACTTCGACAATTAATCAATGTAATAGAAGTAGTAAGGAATGGTCGCCCAAGAATATTTAGGGCTTGATATATAGTGGAGACATGCTGCTGCATTTCTAGAACAACGAAGTCCATGGGATAGTAAAATTTGTCAACTTGAACCAATACATCATCAACAATGCCTCGTGAAGCTTTTACAAATATGTCTGCCAACTGTAGCTTCATAGTAGTTTGCTTCAACTCACCTAAACCTAGCTGCCCATATATCAAATATGGGAGCAAGTTCACACTGCTTCCCAAATCAAGTAAAGCTCTCCCGATGCGAGATTCACCAATCATGATAGAAATAGTGGGAGAACTAGGATCTCTGAGTTTCTGCAGAGTCTAACTCAATATCAGCGTGCTAACTTGCTCAATCAGAAAAGCTTTTTTCTTCTCATTCAGTTTCCTTTTTACTATGCATAGGTCTTTCAAAAATTTTTCATATCCAAAGACTTTCTGTATGGCATCCAAAAGTGGAATGTTGATCTTCACCTATTTCAATATTTCTTGTGTAAGAACCCGAACCATGATATATGGGTTTATTGTGTAAAAGAGGGGTGAAAATGGAATTGTACGGCCTTCGTCGATGAGACAATAATTCATCGACGAAGGTAGAAGGCTTCTCGTCGACGAAATTCAGAGGCTCGTCGACGAGGAAAAGCCGAGAGATCTGGAAAGTTGGAAATATCAGGTTCGTTGACGAAATCTCCGTCTCGTCGATGAAATCCCTAAAGACCTCATCGACGAGGATGCCATCTCGTCAACGAAATCGCTCGGGTTAAAGGCTTTTAAAAGATCTTTAGGGCTCTTAATTGCTAAGCTTTGGAAATCCTCTCCTTCTCTCTCTAGAATTCGAAGCTCTCTATCTCTCTGTCCTCTCAATTTCTTCACCATTTTTCACCTAAATCGCAAATCTAAAGTTACTGTGAGGATTAATGAAGGATTCTCTACGTTTCTAGCGAATCAGAATCTTGTTTGATCGATTTCATATTTCGGGCTAAAATTGAGGTAAGGCTTGATTTTCGTTTCTGATTCAGTATATGTGTAGTAGTACGGATTGTAAGCCTATTTTGTACTGTGGTTTGTAGGTTTTGGAGTCTCGATTCGTAGTTTTGGGGACCGTAGAGTTTGTAGTTGGAATTCAGGTTAAGGTAAGAGGATTCTATTTATATCAGTTCATTTTTGAAATCGGGATCGGTAAGCTTGTAGGTTACGATCGTATGTATGTTTTGGCTACTTATTTGGGAAAATCTATTGGATAAAAATGCGGGATTTTTGGGTTATGGTTTTCGGGAAAAATTGGGGATTTCAGGTATCATCTCTGCTTTGTTCGGAAAACTGTTGGTTTTGTTGAAACTGTATTATTAAGGTGATTATAATCTATATTTGCATAAACTGTATAATTGAATTTGTAAACGATATGATTTGTCGTAAACCAAATAAGTGTGGTATGTATGGTTGTATGTATTTGTTCTAGGTATTTGTAAAAAAGCTATGTGGCGGTTTATTACCGTATGTTGAAATGTATAGGAACGTGAGTTCCAAAATGATTCCAGGGATTTGTAAAACAATCCTGTATCGGTTAACTACCTTGGGCGAGAGTGGCCGACTCTATATCCAGGGTGTTAAATATCACTAGTATGTTCCAGCTGGTCACTGAAGGATGTGTTCTACACCGTATGGAGCAATGTAATCACTGTGGGCCTCTGTCGTTGCAGTGTAGTTGCGTATGTAGCTATGTAATCGCAGTGAGACGAGGTGACCTTGTGTAATTGCGTATGGAGCAATGTAATCACTGTGGGCCTCGGTCGTCGCAGCGTAGTTGCGTATGTAGCAATGTAATCACTGTGAGACGAGGTGATCTTGTGTAGTTACGTATGGAGCAATGTAATCACTGTGGGCCTCGGTCATCGTAACGTAGTTTCGTATATAGCAATGTAATCACTGTAAGACTAGGTGACCTTGTATAGTTACGAACTTTTGTGATGACACTGACCGTATGTTTTGGGTATCGTATGTACTAGAATGGTTTTTGTAAAAATATTGGAACTGCATGTATCTGTAAGAAACTGTATGTAAATGTTTCGAACTGTATCGTATTTTATAGTGTTAAGAAGTATGTAAAATAACACTGGTATACCACACACTGATATAACCTGCTTTCTTCCTTACTGAGAGGTGTCTCACCCCGAATGTACGGACAATGTTTTTCAGGTCCCTCAGGTAGCCATAAGTTGCATCCTAGCGTCTGGAAGTAAGGGTGTCATAGCTACTGCTAGTACCTATTAGGTACGATTTTTGGTATCCAGGTTATTGGGATAGTTTTGTAGACACCAGGGGTATAAAAAAATGGGAATGTATATCCTAGTTTGTATAGACTCCGGTATGATATTGTTTTATGTATAAAAGACCGTATTTCACTGCTTATTTTGGATAAGTATGGATGATTATGTGTATGTATGTGGGCATCCGTTCACCCTATGGGGTCGGACCCTTTTTTGTATCGTATCATGTATGTTTTAAATTGATACAGAGACAGGTTAGGTTACTTAAATTCAAACCTGGGACCCACCCGCGGGTTCGGGGCGTGACAGCTTGGTATCAGAGCAAACCAGGTTGTTAGGTCTTGTATACTTGGTTAGGAGTATTGATGTGTACATACCAGAGTATAGGATATAGGAAATAGGTAGTGTTGGTTGAGGGTTGTTCTGTTACTAGATCGGGATGTGTCGGCGCTATTCCGTGTTTTTCTTGGAATGACGATTCCAATAAAGGTAGGGTAGACCATTGATGGATTCGTGTCGGTGTGACGGGATAGGCTTAGACCTGTGAGAGTAATAGTTGACATGATTAGGTCTATGATTGTGTTAACTGCGTACGATATAGGAATTCTAACTGATTCCTATTCTGTTTTCAGAATGGAGCCCAAGGATAATAACTTGGAAAGTGGCACTGAGGATACGGCAAGCGATGAGTCCCCTTCTGTGTCTCATGGTTTGGCGAGACAGGTGATCCAAGAGATTGGGCGGAGTGCTAGGAGACGCGAGAGCTCTCCTTTTAATGCAGGGTGAACCATCGACAGGTTCACACGCATGCACCCTCCAACATTTACGAGAGGACCTGATCTGATAGTAGCGGAGTACTGGGTTGAGAAGACCGAGAGGATTTTGGAAGTCCTCCACTGCACGGAGAAGCAGAAGTTCTTGTACGCTACCCTTTAGCTGACTGGGGAGATAGGGCGATGGTGGATGGTGGTGAGTCTGCTTGAGAGGCAGAGAGCTGGTCCATCTGGTATGACGTGGGGCCGCTTCAAGGAGGTATTTTTTGAGAGATACTTTTCAGTCTCCACTCGAGATGTGAAGGCTGATGAGTTTTCGGGCCTGATGTAGGAAACTTTGACGGTGCAAAGGTATGCTACCAGATATATTGAGTTATCTTGATTTGTGCCGTACTTGATTCCGAATAAGCACGATAAGGCTCGAAGGTTAGAGAGGGGTCTGAGGAAAGACATCCACCGTCTTGTGGGGATGCTGCAGATCCATGAGTTCTCTGTCCTGGTGGATAAAGCCACCATAGTTGAGACCAACCTTCAGGGAGATGAAGGAGTGCAGGATCAGGGGAAGAGGCCAGTATCTTCTAGTCCTCAGAGTGGTCCTCGGCAGGGTTAGTGGAAGAAGAAGAAGAACTATAGCTCTGGTTATCGGTGGAACACCGAGCGGCCGAGTTCTTAGGGGGATTCATCCTCCACACCGTGCACTAAGTGTCGTAAATGGCACGATGGCGAATGTCAACCATTTTGGAGTGTCTGCTACAACTGTGGCAAGTCGAGCCACATGGGGAAGGGCTATCAGGAATAGAGGAGGATTATGCCTGCACAGAGTCAGAACCGTGGGAGTAATCAAATGCCTCGGCGGAACCACCAGGAAACCACGGCTCCAGTGAGAGTATATCCACTTACTCCAGCAAATGCGAAACACACTGGGAACGTGGTGATAGGTACCATGTTATTGCTTTCGAATAGAGCTGTTGTTTTATTTGATTCAGTGGCAACCCATTCGTTCATATCTACTAGTTTTGTGAAGTTGTGTGAGGCGGAAACCTATGTGATGAATGAGATGTTGTCTGTGACTACGCCGACTAGGAGTGTAACGATTTATAGTAAGATGTTAGGAAACTGCCCAGTTGTGATTCAGGAGAGACTGCTATCAGCAAATTTTGTAGTATACGACATGTCGGGTTTTGACGTCATATTGGGAATGGATTGGTTGTTCTCTAGCTATGTGGTGATTGATTGTCATAATAAGGTAGTAGTGTTCAGACCTCCTGGGAAGCAGGAGCATAAGTTCGTGGGGTCGTGTGTGCGTTCGACGCCATAGATTTTATCGGCATTATAGGTGAGGAGGTTACTCTTAGATGGTTGTCAGGGGTACCTAGCTTGCGTGAAGGAACCGCGGTGGGATGAGTTGAGACTCGAGGATATTCGGGTGGTTAATGATTTTTAGGATGTGTTTCTAGACGACTTACCCGATTTACCTTCGGATCGTGAGGTGGAGTTTACGATAGAGTTGCTGCCTGAAAGCACCGATCTATAAAGCTCCGTACCAAATGGCTCCAGCAGAACTTCGAGAGTTGAAGGAGCAGCTGCAGCAGCTACTGGACCAGGGTTTTATTTGACCGAGTGTTTCACCCTGGGGAGCTCTACTATTATTTGTGAAAAAGAAGGATGGGTCGATGCGTATGTGCATTGACTACCGTGAGATCAACAAAGTGACAGTGAAGAACCGTTACCCTTTGCCTCGTATAGATGATATTTTTTACCAGCTGCAGGGAACGTGGGTCTTTTCGAAGATCAACCTATGGTTAGGGTATCATTAGGTGAGGGTTAGGTCTGAGGATGTAGCAAAGACCGCTTTCCAAACCAGATACGGCCACTATGAATTCTTGATTATGTCGTTTGGGTTGACCAATGCGCTGGCAGTATTCATGGATCTGATGAATCAGGTTTTCCATGAATACCTAGACCAGTTCATAGTTGTGTTCATCGATGACATTCTAGTATACTTGAGGAGTCCGGAAGAGCATGAAAACCAATTGAGGTTGGTGTTACAGATTCTGCGAGAGAAGAAGTTGTATGCTAAGCTGAAGAAGTGTGAGTTCTGGTTGAATCAGGTTGCATTCTTAGGCCATGTGGTTTCTGAGGATGGTATCTCTGTTGATCCTAGCAAGATCGAAGCTTTGGTCGACTGGGCTAGACTGAAGAATGTGCAGGAGGTTCGGAGTTTTTTGGGATTGGCGGTTTACTATCGTCAGTTCGTGGAGGGATTCTCTAAATTGTCTGGACCTCTGACACAGTTGACCAGGAAAGGAGTGCAGTTTGAGTGGACCAGAGATTTTGAGTAGTACTTTCAGGAGTTGAAGCACCGACTAGTTACTGCTCCAATGTTGACCATTCCTTTGGAGAATGGTGGGTTTGTGATTTATAGCGACATGTCTCTGAAAGGTTTGGGATGTGTGCTTATGCAACAGGGTAAAGTGGTAGCTTATGCTTCTCGGCAACTTAAGGAGTATGAGAAGAATTACCCTACGCATGATCTGGAATTGGCTGCTGTTGTGTATGCACTGAAGATCTGGCGACATTATCTGTATGGGGTGCAGTGTGAGATCTTCACTGACCACAAAAGCCTCAGGAAATTTTTCATGTAGAAGGAGTTGAATATGAGGTAAAGGAGGTGGCTAGAGTTGATTAAGGACTACGATTGCATTATCAGTTATCACCAGGGAAAAGCTAATGTGGTAGCCGATGCGTTGAGTCGGAAGTCAGAACGTGCAGCAGTAACTGTAGTTGTAGCTCAGCATCATGTCAGATGGGATCTGGAAAACCTTGGCTTGGAGTTGGTCTCTGGTGATCATCACACTTTCATTGCTTGCTTAGTAATCCAATCGACTTTGTTTGAGCGTATTAAAGCCGCACAGGCGAGTAATGCAGAGTTAACTGACATTGTGGAGAAAGTACAGCAGGGTTTGATTGCGGATTTTAACATCTCTGACAGAGGAGTGTTGAAATTTGGGACCCGGATGTGTGTTCCAAATGACGATGAGATCAAAAGGACGATTCTAGAG
Organism: Malania oleifera; assembly: GCF_029873635.1. Classification (NCBI taxonomy): domain Eukaryota; kingdom Viridiplantae; phylum Streptophyta; class Magnoliopsida; order Santalales; family Ximeniaceae; genus Malania; species Malania oleifera. Next base: position 64,292,017 of record NC_080419.1, read on the forward strand.
GAAGCAAATCATTCTTTGTATACGGTACATTCGAGTAGTACGAAGATGTATCGAGATTTGCGCGAGTCCTTCTGGTGGAGTGGTAAGAAGAAGGATATTGCCTAGTTTGTGGAGCAGTGTCTGACGTGTCAGCAGGTGAAACCTGAACATCAGAGGCCAGCAGGGCCGTTGCAGCCTTTGCCTATTCCAGTGTGGAAATGGGAGCATATTTCCATAGACTTTGTTACCGGATTACCGACAACGCTTCACGGGCAAAATGTTATTTGAGTGATTGTGGACAGGTTAACGAAATCTTCTCACTTTGTACCGATGAAGGTTAGCTACCCTTTGAGTAGACTAGCGGACCTATATGTGCATAAGATAGTGAGAATGCATGGCGTACCAGTGTCCATTGTGTCAGATCGGGATCCGAGGTTTACTTCTCGATTTTAGAAGAGCTTGCAGGAAGCACTAGGGACGAAGCTTACTTTTAGTACAGTTTTCCACCCCCAGACTGATGGACAATTGGAGAGGATGATATAGATCTTGGAGGATATGTTACGGGCTTGTGTATTGGACTTCGGTGGTAGTTGGATTCAGTTTCTGCCACTAGTGGAGTTTGCCTATGACAATAGCTTCCAGGCTAGTATAGGGATGGCACCGTTCGAGGCTTTGTATGGTCGGAGGTTTCAATCTCCTTTGTATTGGGATGAGGTCGGGAAACATCAGGTTTTAGGACCTAAACTTGTGCAGCAGGCATCTGAGAAGGTAGGTTTGATCTGGGAGAGGATTAGAACAACTCAGAGTTGACAAAAGAGCTACGCAAATGTTTGCCACCATGAGTTGGAGTTCGAGGTAGGGGGCAAAGTATTCCTTAGAATCGCTCCAATGAAGGGAGTGATGAGATTTGGAAGGAAGGGCAAGTTGAGCCCGAGGTATATCGGACCATTCGAGGTTATTGAGCGAGTGGGTCCGGTAGCCAACAGAGTGGCACTAGCCCCAGCACTCTCGAGGGTCCACGATGTGTTTCACGTACCATGCTGAGGAGGTACGTGTTGGATCCATCCCATGTTATCAATTATGATGAGTTGGAAATCGAGGATACTTTAGCGTATGAGGAAATACCTATTCGGGTTCTGGACCGTAAAGTTCAGAAGCTTCGTACCAAAGAAATACCATTGGTGAAGGTATTGTAATGAAACCACAATGTTGAGGAAGCTTCTTGGGAACTAGAAACAGAAATACACCGGAAGTATCTGCAATTGTTCTAAGTAGTATTGGATAGCAGGGTGGTATGAGTATGTATGTATGTAAAACCTCTGTTATCGTATGGTATTTAGTGGTTAGTCTTTGGGAGAGTCATGTTGTATTGTAAGCTCCCAAGGTCGTGTATGTATGTGACCACGGTATTCCTCCGCCATAAGTGAGGGAATGTATGTATGTATCGTAATGGGGCTGCATATAAATGGCCGCTGTATTCTCCAAAGTATGTATGTATCGTAGAGGGGTTGCGTATAAACAACCGCCATTTCACCTCAAGGTATGTATGTATGTAGTAGTGTGAATGTGTTTGTAATGAGAGATTGCAAATTTAGAAGACGAAATTTTTGTAAGGACGGGAGGTTGTAAGAACCCGAACCGTGATATATGGGTTTATTGTGTAAAAGAGGGGTAAAAATGGAATTGTACAGGCTTCATTGACGAGGCCATAATTCGTCGACAAAGGTAGAAGGCTTCTCATCAAAGAAATTCAGAGGCTCGTCGACGAGGAAAAGCCGAGAGATTTGAAAGTTGGAAATATCAGGTTCGTCGACGAAATCTCCATCTCATCAATGAAATCCTTGAAGACCTCGTCGACGAGGACGCCATCTCATCGACGAAATCGCCTGGGTCAAAGGCCTTTAAAAGATCTTTTGGGGTTGCTTAGTTGCTAAGTTTTGGAAATCCTTTCCCTCTCTCTCTAGAATTCAAAGCTCTCTCTATCTCTCCTTGATTTCTTTGCCATTTGTCACCTAAATTGCAAATCCAAAGTTACTGCGAGGATTAGTGAAGGATTCTCTACGTTTCTAGCGGACTAGAATCTCATTTGAGCAATTTTGGATTTCGGGCTAAAATTGAGGTAAGCCTCGGTTTTTGTTTCTGATTCAGTATATGTGTAGTAGTACGGATTGTAAGCCTGTGTTGTACTGTGGTTTGTAGGTTTTGGAGTCTCGATTCGTAGTTTTGGGGACCGTAGAGTTCGTAGTTGGAATTTGGGTTATAGTAAGGGGATTCTGTTTATATTTGTTCATTTTCAAAATCAGGATCGGTAAGCTTGTAGGCTATGATCGTATGTATGTTTTGGCTACTTATTTGGGAAAATCTATCGGATAAAAATACGGGATTTTTGGTTTACAATTTTTGGAAAAATTGGGGATTTTGGGTATTATCTCTGCTTTGTTCGGAAAACTGTTAGTTTTGTTAAAACTGTATTATTAAGGTGACCGTAATCCATATTTGCATAAACAGTATACTTAAATTTGTAAATGATATGATTTTCCGTAAACCAAATAAGTGTGGTATGTATGGTTGTATGTATTTGTTCCAGGTATTTGTAAAACAGCTATGTGGTGGCTTATTACCGTACGCTGAAATGTATAGGGACATGAGTTCCAAAATGATTCCTGGGATTTGTAAAACAGCTATGTATCGATTAACTACCGTGGGCAAGAGTGGCCGGCTCTATATCCGGGGTGTGAAATATCACTGATATGTTCCGGCTGGTCACCAAAAGGTGTGTTCTACACTGTATGGAGCAATGTAATCACTGTGGGCCTCTGTCATTGCAGTGTAGTTGCGTATGTAGCTATGTATTCGCTGTGAGACGAGGTGACCTTGTGTAGTTGCATATGGAGCAATGTAATCACTGTGGGCCTCGGTCGTCACAGCGTAGTTGCATATGTAGCAATGTAATCGCTATGAGATGAGGTGACCTTGTGTAGTTACGTATGGAGCAATGTAATCATTGTGGGCCTCGTTTGTCGCAGCGTAGTTGCGTATGTAGCAATCTAATCATTGTGAGACGAAGTGACCTTGTGTAGTTGTGAACTAGTGTGATGACACTGATCGTATGTTTTAGGTATTGTATGTGCTGGAATGGTTTTTGTGAAAATATTGGAACTGCATGTATCTGTATGAAACTGTATGTAAATGTTTCGAACTGTATCGTATTTTATAGTGTTAAGAACTATGTAAAATAACAATGGTATGCCACACATTGATATAACCTATTTTCTTCCTTACTAAGAGGTGTCTCACCCCGAATGTACATACAACGTTTTTCAGGTCCCTCAGGTAGCCGTAAGTAGCATCCTAGCGTCTGGAAGCAAGGGTGTCATAGCTACTGCGAGTACCTATTAGGTACGAGTTTTGATATCTAGGTTGCCGGGATAGTTTTCTAGACATCTGAGGTATGTTTTGTATGATGGGAATGTATATCCTAGTTTGTATAGAATCTAGTATGATATTGTTTTATGTATAAAAGACCATATTTCACTGCGTATTTTGGATGAGTATGGATGGTTATATGTATGTATGTGGGCATCCGTTCACCCCACGGGGTCGGACCCTTTTTTGTATCGTATCATGTATGTTTTAAATTGATACAAAGATAGGTTAGGTTACTCAAGTTCACAACTGGAACCCACCTGCAGGTTCAGGGCGTGACTTCTTGGATCTCAGTGTGATACTTATTTTTCTAACCAGATGTCAACTGCTGAGGATAGGGTATCACAGGTTGATATTCCTTAGCAATCTCATCCTCCTCATTATCTGACTTCTTTGAACTTGAGCTTGCTTCATCTGATTTTTCTTTTTCTTTATCTGTCTCAACTGTCACTTCAGGTGTTGGAGTAACTGTTTGTCGATCAGTAGGCAGATCAAGACAGGAAACTTCTTTTCCACTTCTCAGATCAAGACAGGAAACTTCTTTTCCACTTCTCAAGGTTGTACCTGCCTTAGCTGACTCTAAAGCATCCCCTGAAACATTGTGCACCGATTATTATTTTTGTCGATATACTTGGGGATTTGGCTGAGGCTATGTAGGAAATTTCCATTTTTCTAAGGTATTCAACTATGTGCTTATCTTATTCATGGTGTCTCTTAGTTCACTGAAGGCTTGATTACTCTGATTGTTGGTTGTGACGTGAATCTGCATGAATTTCTAAAACATGTTCGCCATCTACACCATGCTATCATCAGGAGATTTCTTTACTGGAATAGGTGCTAAATTTGTTTGAAATCCCGAAGGTGCGTAGCTCTGAGAAATTTGTTGCAGTTGATACTGTAATTGAGGAGCTGCAACTGGGTGATACGGCTACAGAGGTGGTGCATAAGATTGACGAACTTTCTGATATTATGAGGATAATGGACCGGACTGATCATTCCTTCATGAGAGGTTCGGGTGATTCCTCCATCCAAGATTATAAGTATTTGAGAACGGTTGATTTTGAGATTTGTTGACTCAATTCACTGATTGTACCCTATCAGATCTACTCTCTTGCCAAACTGGTAGTAAACAACAATCCTGAATCTTGTGGTCTGAGGTCTCCGTGATCCCAAGAGGGAGGGTAAATTGGTATTTTTAAAATTTAGCCCCTAGGTATTCCTCTTAATAGCAGTATGTTCATAATCCTATGGTCAATCTAGTGCAAGTAATATAAATATATCATAAATTAAATAAAGCAGTTTAATTAATCACACAAGCACCAGAAAGTAGTAAAGAGAGGGTGACACGCAGATATGTTATCGAGGTTCGGCCAACTGCCTACGTCCCCGCCTTGGCTAACCAGCACAAGGATTATCATAATAACTTGCTCACTTAAACGGGTGGAGCGACACCAATACAAACTAGGTCAATTAGCATAGGGCTGACCTCAACCTTTACACCAATCCTTACCGGGCTGGATTACCGCCCCCTCAGGCCACGCCTGGAATCTCTCAGATATACAATCAAAAGGTACAATATAAGGGTGCTTTCACGTAAAACAGATTTGTACCCAAATGCGTTCAATCACATACACCACAGATAATTTAAAATGTAAGCTCAATGTGGTCTAAATATTTCAACTCACAAATATGTTTTCTATCAGTGTAATGCGTACATGAGAGTGTCAACAAGCAATCTTTATATTTCAATATGTTCTCAATCAAGATGCTCAAACAAAGATATCATGCAAGTCTCAAATATTTCAAATAATAGTATGTGTCAGTCACTTCAACTAGTGTATATGCTTGGTTTGCAAAAGCTAAGCAATCTTTGTATTTAGCAAGTGATATGAACTTGAATAATTATTGTCACAAAGATTAGTATACCAAACACAAATATCTCTCCACAAAAATTTCAATATGAATACCACAAGATATTTAAGTAAGTTTGAAAATATTTTTGCAAGCCAAAAACAAATACAAACTTCCTAAGATATTGCAATGAGAATGCAACACTCGGAAGTTCAACACAAGTCTTCTTAGGGAAGGCTTATTAGAAAAGCCTCCTAAGAATACTTAGGTTATGCTCTCGTAAAGATCGATTCAAACACTTACAGAATAAGAGAGCAAACCTCTAACCAATAACACTCAAATACACTTACAAATGATACTGAGATGAAGTAGGTAAGTTTGAGTGGATTTGGAAATAGTATGAGCAATATAAAATATTTTGCTTAAAAGAGAAATTTGGATTTTTGTATTTGTTAATCAACTACTTAATTTACCTAAATGAAGGGGTATATATAGACATCCCATGATTTTTGACCGATGAGGACCTATTAGGAATTGTTTAGAAAAGTTTAATGACATTTTAAACATTTTAACCCTATTTAAAAAATATTTAACCACAGTAAAAATTAGGGCAACCCGAGAGGTCCGGTCGACTAGAACAGTTTCGGTCAACCAGGTCTCATATGGTTCGGTCGACTAGACCATTGGGATTTCTCCCGAGGACCCTCAGTCGACCAGGTAGTTGGAGTACAAAAGTGGCTCGGTCGACCAAATGATCAAAATGTTGACCCAAGGAGGTTTCAGTCAATGGGGCTTTTTGAACTACGTAGCTCGGTCGACCAGGACCTTGGTCAACTGCTGACCCAGGTCCGGTTTGATCGACTAGGCCAAAATGAACTGTGTTGGCTGGTTGATCGAAAGTGCACCAAGTGTGCATTTCGGTCCCGTTTCGAAACATACAAACCCTATTCAAGTTCCTAATACACATATGTGCAAATGTGTGTGTCCTAGGGTCATTTATGTCCAAAATTAAGACATCGAAAAAGTCCAGTGTCGGTCGACCGAAGGGTAAATCCTAAGGTCTTTTTCTATGGTCACTTTTAGTTCGTATTTGGTTTGAGCTTACATAATAAACCATGCAAGTGTTGTGTGTGCGTATTACAAACCAAATAATCTAATTACAATTACAGACTAATTTCACCACTTAATATATATTACAACTGAAAAATATGAACTGGTCTTCAAGCCTTAAGCTTTCATGTGCCAACAATGTATCTGCTAATATAGACCTGAACATGAATTAGATATTCATTAAATACATGAATATTTGTCATTATTAAAACCGGGCGTGACCTATAAGGTCAATAGTCTCACAAATAAAGCAATCCTCAGCTTTCAATTTTTATGATTCCATAACCTCTAGTTTCTTAGACAACGCAACAACAAGAACATGTAGGCTAGTTTCCTCTTTGACCTCGTATCTACCATCACCACTGATCACTTTGAGAGGTTGTTCTGCTATTGGAGCTCGTCCGTTCATGTCATGTGTTCCATTGTTGGACACTCTTAGCTAAGTAATCGAAGAATGATAAAGCCATATCTGGTTCCTTACTGAAGAACTCCCCGTTACACATGGTTTGGACAAAGTGTTTACATGCAAGGGTTAAAGCAGTATAAAAATAATTCACTAACCTCCAAGATTCGAATTCGTGGTGTGGACATATATTCATCAGGTCCTTGAATCTCTCTCAACAAGCTAGGAACGTCTCGTCACCTCTCTGCATGAACTGACTGATCTGCTCCTACAGGTACTGAGTTATCTGAAAAGGAAAGAACTTATGTAAGAACTCACGCTGCATTTCAGTCCAGCTAGTAATGGAGTTAGGTCGCAGAGAATTAAACTAGATTTTTGCCTTATCTTTCAAAAAAATGTAAACAAGCGAAGTTTGATATACTTATCAATTCCAGCCCTATTAATGAAAGTGGTGCAGACCAACTCAAAATTTGTCAAGTGTTGGTATGGACTCTCAGAATCCATCTTGTGAAAATGGAGTATCACAAATAACATGTCATGTTTAATGTTGAAGTTTGGTGCATCTTGTAGTAACACAATACAGGAAGGTGTGGATGTTCATGTAGGCTGTAGACAATCCTGGAGTGTACATGGTGCAGGTGCAGCCATAACTTCCTCAAAGAATTCTTCAAACATATTACTTAAATCAATTTCAGAATCACTCGTAAAAGTGACAGGAGAACAATCAGATTATGTGCTCTATGTATCACTACTAGTGCTAAGTGAAATTTTGGACAGTCTATTCGAATTTTCTCGAACCCAGAGCATCAAACATCAATGTAAACAGTAGAAACTCACAAACACAACCACAAACAAACAAGCATGCTCAAATTTTTTAAAAAAATATTTCAAATTTTTTTTTTATTTTTTATTTTTTATTTTTTATTTTTTGTAATTTTTTATTTAATGAAAAATAAAAAATAATTGGTAAAACACAAATTTTGATATTAAAATTGGCATTCTCCGGCAACGGTGCCAAAAACTTGACTCACTCTAAAAATAAGCAGTTTGGAAGTTATCCCAAGTATACGAGTTCTGTCATTTAATATTTAGCCCAAAGGGCAGATCGCCTCCTTAGGGAATGTAGTTTTATCTCAAATTCTATTGTCTCCTTTGGTTCCTATTTTCATTTTCCTCCTTCTTTATTATTAAAATACTATTATTCTTCGGGTCACTACATTCTCCCCTCCTTATAAAATTTCGTCCTCAAAATTTACTGTTCATATAATTCATCATCCCTTAAAAGAAAATGGTCTACTTATTTTATTACCTACCCTCACTTATGGCGGAGGAATGTCGTGGTTGCATGGGTAGTTCTGGGAGATTACAACTATAAAAGAAAATTCTCCCAAAACCAAAATACCACCTATCATATACTTTATATTACAGTTACACTATACCGAACAAAAGAAAATTACTATCCTAATATATACATTATCATTATAACTTCTCAAAACAAGTCGAGATACTTTCGTCTGATCTCATCTTCAAGCTCCCATGAGGCTTCTTCTATTGCATGATTCCTCCACAGGACTTTTACCAACTGTATCTTCTTATTGCGCAATTCTTGTTCTTTTTTATCTAGGATCTGTACCGCAGCTTCCTCATATGCTAGATCACCACTGAGTTCCAATTCCGCATAGCTGATGATATGGGAAGGATCTGGGATGTATTTCCTTAACATAGATACATGAAAGACGTCGTGAATCCTGAATAGAGATGGCGGTAAAGCCAGCCGATAGGCAACTGATCCAATCTTCTTGAGTATCTCAAATGGGCCAATGAACCTAGGACTCAACTTACCATTTTTCCCAAACCTCATGATTCCTTTAAATGGTGTTATTTTCAAGAAAACATGCTTACCCACTTCAAATTCCATTTCTCGATAGCAAGTATTTACGTAGCTTTTCTGCCGACTCTGTGCTGCACTGATTCTATCTCGAATGAGTCGAACTTTATCGCACACCTGCTGAACTATCTCTGGTCCCAAAACTCGCCTCTCACCCAGATCACTCCAGTATAAAGGAGAACGGCACTTCCTACCATAAAGTGTTTCATAAGGAGTCATGCCAATGCTAGCCTGGTAGTTGTTGTTGTAGGCAAATTCCACCAACAGTATATATTGAGTCCAGCTACCCCCAAAATCCAATACACACGCTCGCAACATATCCTTAAGTACCTGAATAGTTCTCTCTGTTTGATCGTCAGTCTGAGGATGGAAAGTGGTGCTGAATGCTAGTTGAGTCCCCAATGCCTCCTGTAAACTTCTCCATAACCGCGATGTAAAATGTGGATCACGGTCCAAGACTATGGATACCAGCACTCCATGGGGTCGAACAATCTCCTGTTTGTAAATTTTTGCTAAACTGTTCATAGGGTAGCTAATCTTAGGGCAGAAAGTGCGCTGTCTTTGTTAACCTGTCAACAATTACCTAGATGGCATTCTGACCATGCGGCGCCGGCGGTAGCCCTGTAACACAATCCATGGATATGTGGTCCCCCTTCCATTCAAGAATGAAAAGTTGTTGCAATTGACTAGTCGGCCTCTGGTGCTCAGCCTTAACCTGCTGGCACGTCAAACACTGCTACACAAACTCTGCTATTTCCCTTTTCGTGCCACTCCACCAGAAATACTCCCGCAGATCCCTATATATTTTTGTACTGCCAATATGAACAATGTATAGAGATCTGTGTGCCTCCTCTAAAATCACTTCTGCCAATTCTAGATCATCCCTCTGAGCAGCTTTAATTTTCTTATAAAGTGTAGGTTGTACGACCAAAATGGAAATAAGCGCCTGAGGATCATCTTCCACTAATTCCATACCAAGTTTTTCCAAGTCCATCAGCATTGGGTGCTGAACTACCGCTACTAGCTGTGCCGTGTCTCTTGATTTACGGCTCAAAGCATCAGCCACCACATTTGCTTTACCTGGGTGGTAACTGATGGTATAGTCGTAATCCTTGATAAGTTCCAACCACCTTCTCTACCGCATGTTCAACTCTTTTTGTGTGAAGAAATACTTTAGGCTCTTGTGATTCAAAAATATTTCACATTTCTTACCATATAAGTAATGTCTCCAGATCTTCAGTGCATGCACAACCGCAACCAATTCCAGATTGTGAGTAGGGTAGTTCTTTTCATACTCTTATAACTGTCTGGATGCATACACCACCACCCTACCATGCTGCATCAGTACACAATCGAGCCATTTCAATGACGCGTCACTGTAGATAATATAACCATCACCTCCTGATGGAATCGTTAGAACTGGTGCAGTGACAAGCCGCTGCTTTAATTCTTGGAAACTTTGCTCGCATTCTTCATCCCACATGAATCTGACATTTTTCCTGGTCAAACGCGTGAGAGGTCCTAGCTGAAAATCCCTCCACAAATCGGTGGTAATAACCTGCCAGGCCCAAGAAACTTCTGACTTCTTGCATGTTCTTCGGCCTGGCCCAATTCACTACTGCATCAATCTTACTAGGATCTACTGAAATGCCATCTCCTAAGATCACATGGCCCAAAAATGCAACTTTCTCAAGCCAAAACTCACACTTGCTAAACTTGGCATAGAGTTTCTCTTCCCTAAGTGTCTGTAGAACCTACCTTAAATGCACCTCATGATCCTCAAAACTCCTCGAGTACTCTAGTATATCGTCAATAAAAACTACTATAAACTGATCTAAATACTGGTGGAAAACTCTATTCATCAAGTCCATGAACACAGTTGGGGCATTCGTTATACCAAACGGCATAACGAGGAATTCATAGTGCTCGTACCTAGTCCTGAAGGTTGTCTTCGCAACATCCTATGCTTTCACTCTTACTTGATGATACCCTGATCTGAGGCCGATCTTGGAATACACCTGTGTACCCTGGAGCTGATCAAACGGATCATCGATACGGGGTAGAGGATATTTATTCTAAATAGTAACCTTGTTTATCTCCCTGTAATCAATACACATCCTCATGGACCCGTTTTACTTCTTTACGAATAACACTGGAGCTCCCCATGGCGATACACTGGGTTGTATAAACTCATTATTCAACAAATCCTGCGACTGCTCCTTTAATTCTCCTAATTCAGCTGGAGTCATACGATAGGGAACCTTAGAAATTGGCGTAGTCCCTAGAGGTAAATCTATAGGAAAATCCACCTAGAGGCAATCCAAGTAACTCCTCTGGAAAAACATCTGAAAATTATCGTACTACTGGGGTGCTGTCAATCTTCAATTCATTTTCATATACTTCTTTCACCAATGCTATAAACCCCTTACCCCCGTTCAAGAGTAATCCACTCGCTTGCACGGCTGACACCAGCTGCGATAGAGCACGCACTCGTGAACCAACGAATCTGAATTCTTGCTCTCCAGGGGGTCTGAAAATTAATTCTTTCTGACGATAATCAATGCTGGCATGATTAACAGCCAACCAATCCATACCCAGTATTATATCAAACCCACACATCTCAAATACAATCAGATCAGCTGGTAACACTTTCCCTTGAATTTCTATCGGATAGCCCTTAAGTACCCTCTGACATCTGATCACTGATCCTAATGGTGTAGCTACTGACAGCGTTACATCTAATGACTGGGTCTCACTCTTAGATAATTTAACATAGGAAGCAGAGACAAAGGAATGAGTGGCACCTGAATCAAATAAGACAATAATGGAAAGTGATAAAATAGTAAATGTACCTGTCACCACATCCATAGTAGCCTCTGCATCACCCGGTGTTAGCGCGTAAACCCTCGCCGGGGCTACATTCCTCTGCTGATCTCCACGAGGTGCCTGATATCCTCCTCAATATGGCTTGGGAGCTGGGACCTGATCTGGCTGACCTGGGCATTCGCGTACCACGTGACTGAGTCTTCCGCACCGATAACATACCCCTCTGCTTACCCGGCACTCCCTTAAATAGCGTCTCCCGCACGTCTGACATACCGGGTAAGTCGGCGTACTCTGATTCCCACAAGGTCCTGCCATCTACCTCTGATCTCCAATATCACGACCTCCTCTCCATGGACCCCTACTAGAGTCAGCCTGAAAACCCTGAGGCGCAGGTCTCTTCCTCGGACTCTGAGCTACTAAACCCCTCTAAATACCACTCTCAATGATCGCAGCTCTATCTACAACCTCTGTGAATGTCTGAGCCCTGAAACCAATCACCTACTCAAACAAGTTCTGCCTCAGTCCCTCTTCAAACTTCCTGGCCTTTTTCTCTTCTTCAGGTGCTAGATGCGGAGCAAAATGCGACAACTCAATAAATCGAGCCGCATACTAAGATACAGTTTTTGGCCCTGTACCAGATGCATAAACTCTACTGCTTTCGCGCTCCAAATGACAACAAGGAAATACCGCTCGAAGAACAGCTCCTTGAATCGGTCCCACGTCACTAGAACTAGAACTGGCCTTTGCTTCTCTATCAAACGCGCTGATCTCCACCAGTGCTTCGCCTCCCCTGTTAGTTTGAACGCCGCAAACACCACCTTTTACTCATCTGTTCAAGCAAGCACAGTCAGTGTCTCTTCGATATCCTGGACCCAATTTTCAGCTGCAATCGGGTCATCTCCTCCAGCAAAGGATAGGGGCTTCATTCGATCGAACAGCCACGCTCCCCAGAGCTCCTGGCCATCTCAGCCATCACCTGCTGAGTGACGCAACGCAGTACATCATCTGTATCTCCTCCACCTATGCTGGAAGGTCCTGGCTTATCCTCATCAGCATTCGTGCCACTGCTTCCTAGGTCCATCCTAAAAACAAGAAACACACTTAAGTACCTCATCTTCTACACTGATCTAACCTATACCAATTCAAAATTAACTGCTTTCCATGACCTTAACTCAATATCCATTTTTGTCACCTAGACACACAACCCAAAAATAATTTACTATGGTTTTCCTGAAATCGTCACCTCAGGAAAAACACAAAAACCACCATGGAAGTCCTGTACCTATACAACTGAACAAACCTCAAATCCTTTCCTATACTCTGGTATTGCTTCCATTGCACTCTAAAGTCTACAAAACCTAGCAAGCTAGGCTCTGACACCAAATTGTAACAACTTGCTATTTGACTTTTTTTTTTTATACTATAACATTTAAAATGCCTTGATATCATACTAGATTAAACCCAATCATCAACCTAAGCAGCGAGATGTGAAAATCAAATATACATAACCACATATAATTATATACAATACTAGAGTGCTAAAATGTTCCCAAAATATACATGTACGGCTGTTCCCCAAAATACCCTCAACTGGGCTAGGACTATACAAAAATACTCCAAAAACATACCCACTCTCTACTGACAGGTCGTCACCGAAACCCATCTACCTGCGAGCCTGATCTGCTTGCGTACCTGGATCACCTGAAAAATATAAATTAAGTGGGACGAGCCAACGCTCAGTAAGACGAAATGTGTTATTACTAGTGTGTGGCAAATGAGTTACAATATTATGAAAATTTGTTTCTATATAATCATATATAACTGGATCTATGAATACTATAAAAATAACAGAAACCACCACCAATTCCATATTGCTTAACATATCTGTAATTTTAGATTACTAGTCAAAATACTTCTAATATACATAAGTATAATCTCTGTCTCTACAAATCTGTGTTTACATAATAATAACTGAAAACTTCCCTGTGGATAACTGTGTGTCATGATTTAACCCCTAATGATAGGGTTGTGCGGCCCAAAGGTGGGATCTACCCTGGCTGGCCGACCAGGGTAAACCACTATACTCCCTCGGTCTGATCTGCCCTACTCAATCCATATCTGATGGGGAGCCTATCCACGTTAGGGCACTATACGATCGATCTACTATCACGTATTATCTGAATAGGTGGTTGCACTCTGAACTGAATATCTATAGCTACAGTACCGTGCTCTGTAACTGTAATGGTCCAACAGGTTTTGATAATGTATAATATATTTCTATATACAACTATTTGAATTACCATGATTCTGAAATAATTGTAACTATATCAATTGTATTGCCAAACTGAACTGTAATCTGTAAGTCATGGTACTGAAAATTGTATAATCATGGTACTTAAAACTGTATAATCATGGTATTTTGTAATTACTATAAAACATAACCACTGGCTATTTATTCTGTAAAACATATCCTGAAAATACTGTAAAACATGTTGCTTTACTATACCCCTATTCTCAAGCCACATAGTAATTTTAAACATATTATACATAAATGATAAACTGTATAAATTTCTATTGTGAATAATCATCTGATAAAAACTTATAGTTTATACTGAAACATAGTAAAATTGCCTAGCATAGCATATTTCTCTTACCTGACTCCTGCTAAAATCCCCTACTAAGACGGGTCCTCCACCTGTAGGGTTTCCTACTCGACACCCTGAAAATAATTTTCGTTAGAACAAAATGTCACTATTTCTACGCCTATAGTATTTTCTACAACTGCTACAAAGCCAAATTCTGAATGAAAGACCTTACCCTGGATTTGGGATGAATTCCAACTTCGTTTCACCAATGATCCGCTCTAACATACTTGAAAAAAACTCCGCCAGGAATGTTGTGGTGGCCTCAGATCGTCGATCCGGTGACTGACGGGGCCAGAATCGAAGAGAGAAGAGGGAGAGGTTGTAGGAGAGAGAGAGAGAGAGAGAGAGAGAGAGAGAGAGAAGAGAGTGGCGCTGATTTTCTGTGATTAAAATGAGTTTAGGGCTATTTATACTGCGGGCTTCATCAATGAGCCACGTCATTTCATCGATGAGTCCTTAAGTAATTTCGTCGACGAACCTTACCCTTCATCGATAAAATTCAAAGTAGCCCAAATTCTTCTTGCGGTATTTTCTAGTCGACGAGACGGAACCTCGTCGACGAGGTCCTGAAGAACCCTCGTCAACGAACCCCTGTATTCGTCGATGAGGCCTGTAAATTTCTTGAAATTATTATTACCTCTATAGTGCGATGTCATCGACGAACGCGAAGTCTACTGCATCCTTCAGTTCCTATTTCCATTTTCCTCCCTCTTGATTATTAAAATACTATTATTCTTTGGGTCACTACACCTAATATGCTATGAATTTAATAATGAGAAATGAAAGTCCTATGTTAACAACCAAACAAGAATTGGAACACGTATTGAATTTTGGAATAAAAACTAAAAACAATAACTTTCCTATGTAATTAAAGCACATAATTCTAAAAACTCAACCAATCACAAATTTTTTTAAAAAAACTGATTTTAAAGCGATTAAGAACTTAAACAAAAATTCAAACTTTAAGAACTAAACAGTAAACGGAACACGGTGAAAAAAATTGGAGTTTAATAAAATTAAATTTAAACTAAATCAAACTCAACAAAATTTAAATTTTAAGGAAAACTACTAACTTAATTTCTAAAAAAAATATTTTTTTTCTTTTTGTATTTTATTCTCCTTTTTTTTTTAGGAGATCAAACCAAACTTAAAGATAACACTCAACCGAACACTAACTAAATACAAAAAAAAAAATTAACTTTATTAAAAATATCCAAACAAGATTAAAAAGTTGAAACCTTGATTAAACTTTAAAAAAAAAATACAATTACTCGATTAATTAAAAGCAAGAACAAAAGAATTAAAGAGAGAGAAGGAAGGAAGAAAAATAAGAAAGAAAGAGACAGATATGGAGAAGCTGGTCGTGGAGTAGCTTGGAGCAGCAACAACGCAGGAGCTCCTCACGTTGGGGTTTGACAGCAAGGCAACTGGACAGCAACAAACAACCCCTCGGGTTCTTCTTCTTCAACAGCACGGATGAGCAGAAGCACAACAAGGAGAGGAGGTCTCAGGTTGCAGATGGCAGAAGCAGCAGCAGTTGGCAGGGCTTGGGCTAGCCTTCTCCAGCACTGCAACAGCGATGACCAGGAGCAACAAGAAGGGGCAGGGCTTTGGCTGGAGCAGGTTGGGTGGTTGCAGCAAGGGTACACAGCAGAGTATAATAAGAAGAGGAAGTAGCAAGTAACAGTAAGGGATAGAAGCTCTCGGGCAGGGGCAGCAACGCAAGAGAGAAGGACACATCAAGGTAGGAAGAAAAAGAGAAGAGTAAGGGGAAAAGGAGAATAGGGAGTTCGGGGAGAGAGGGAATTGCAAAGAGATAGACAAGAGAAAGGAAGGGAAGGAGAAGAGGAAAAGGGAGAGAAGGGAAGGAGAATAAGAAGAGGGAGCTGGGATGCTCCAGTTATTGGAGAAGAAAAAAAAAAGAATTTATAAAGGGAAAGGGGGAGGTAGCCCTAGTGCGCGCGGGAAAGAAGATCCAGACTCGGCTTGTTAGCTTTGGTGTATTCCCAAGAGTGGGGGTGAATTGTGTATTTAAAAAATTACTTCCCAGGTTAAACTAGATCAACAGTATTACACAATCCTAGGGGCTTTTTATGCAATAATAAATCCAATCATTTACAATAAAACATACACGTGTAGTAAATAAATTGCGAAATGTAAAGCACACATACGATATGTTATCAGGGTTCGGCTAACTATGCCTACGTCCTCGCCTCTAGCTCGCAAGCCCGAGGATTCCACTAATGTTCACTTACGGGTGGAGCGGCACCGATTACAACCAGGTTAATTAGCACAGGGCTGACCTCAACCTTTACAAATTCTCCTTACGGGCAGAGAAGGCCCTAGGTCAAATTCACAGGGCTAACCACAACTTGATCCTTCCGGGTTAGATCAAGCCCCCTCAGGCCATGCTTGGAAATAGAACAGTATTTTTCACAAAAAATCGGTACAATGATTATGCTTCTCAAGTAAAGCAGATATGTACCCAATACACACAGTATAATCAATGCACCTCAAGTATGTATGAACTATAAGCATGGTGCTCTACGTGTGCAATCAACACTCAAAATAATGACTTTATCTAATCAAGCACAAGAGTGTATCACAAGCTAATTTTGAAACTAAGTAAAGTATATCAAATCCCAATATCGGATTATTGTTTCAAAGATGCTAGCAATAATATTCAAACGAACTCAAAAGTATTTTCTCAAATGTATTTAGCGCAAGAGTTGTTTGAAATCTAACTTTGTAAAATATTTTGTACACACAAAATAAATAAAGCTTTAAGGAATCTTGCAATGACAATGCTAAGATCCTCAAGCTAATGAGTTTTTCCCAACGCAAGATTTATCAAGTAAAATCTGTGGAATAACTCTTTTCTTAACTCCCCAAAAGTAATATCAAATAAACAACCAAGCAAATGGGAGTATGAGCAAACTATATTAATTAATAACACAATATAACACTCTCACAAGGATAGGATGTATCAAGGGAATACAGATTTGAGAGTATATGGAGTGGAATAGGCAAAAATAGGTTTTTGAGATTGAGAGGATTTTTTACTAATTATGTTGCTAATCTCACCTTAATTTTGCAAGTAAGCCCCTATATATAGAGAATGGCAAAATTATAACCATAGGGGACATGTAGGGTATTCTAAAAATTGTTTTAAAACGGTTTAGGAAAACTAACCTTGCTTAATTAAATTAAACCTCGGTAAAAACTAATTTAACTCTAGAGATTCAGGTGGCTGAACCGAGGTTCGATCGCTCGAACAGACTCATTTTAAAAAGCTCTTTTAAGTAGTTCGGCAGCCCAAGTTCTGGTACAGTAGCTCGAACAAAAGTCAGTAGCATTTGTTCGTAAGTTTGAGTGCCCGGTGCTAAGTTTCATTAACCGAACTAACCAATTCGGCCGCCTGAGGTTTGATTCGAACGCGAAGGTTTGGGCGCCCAAATTGGTGAAAATAATTCTAACATGGGTTCAGTCGTTTGAGGGAGATGCGTTCATTCTGGTTCAGTAGCCCGAACCAAGGTCAAATTGCTAACTTTCCAGCTGGTCGGGCTCCCGAGGATTTTTGAACTCCTAGGGTTCAATCGCCCAACCTCTCTTAATTTTTTTAAATTTTGCCCAATTTTACTTCAATTAATTCCCCGCATAATATATGTGATTATGGGGACAATGTGTACTAAGTGTTGGGACCTAGGGTCTTTCTAAGGTCTTTTTACCCTACCGAAAAAATTCGGTGTCGATCGACCGAAATCGAAGGGTGATCCCTAACGTCTCTTAGGTCTTGAGCTTTATAGTTCCTGTATGCATGCAATGCAGATTATTACATACCTTTTTGAAATGAAATTATTACAGTCCCAATAACATTACAACAAATAATAAATATGTCGGGATCTTCACTTCTCTTCAGGTTGCCGCATGCCATTATATGAACTTGTCAATGAGAACCTGCACACAAACTTGGCAACAATTATATACTAAAGTATTTGTCATTATCAAAACTGGGAAATGACCTATAAGGTCAACATTCTTCCCCTTTTTGATGATGACAAATACATCATGCAAAAATGGGTACAGTCAGGACAGGCTCCCCTTGACTTTATGCATAATGGGAAAAATAAGGATTTTATTTTAAAATTTAAACACTACCCAATTTTGTCACTTCTTCCCCTTTTGGAAACAGAAAAAAGGTCTATAAATATAAAGCATGTAAGCAAGACATTTGAGTATGAATCCTTTAAATACACGATAAGATTGAGAAAATTTTTAGAAATTTTGGCAGCATGCCGTTTGAAAATAGAGCATTTTCCCAAAAGTACCTGTATAGAAATGACTTGATCGAGTTTTAAATTTACAATATATCCACAACAATCAACTCAAACAATTAAGTATGATCAAGAATTTTTTACTTTTAGCATCCAAAAAAAATAATATAATCATACAATACACAATAAATGACAAAGTATGAAGTATAGCAATTGAGCACACAAACTATATATATAACTGGTCATTTTAAAGATTTAAAAGACGTGAAAATAGAATTAGACCATAAGTATGCACAAACCATTGCAATTGAAACATATCATAAGACCCGTGAAAGATATGAATTTAAAACACACGACTGGTTTGAACACAAACACAGTCTAACTAGTTCACATGCATTTTCAGATGAAGTTACCAAACTAGTTATATAATTAAAACACACACACACACACACACACACACACACATATATATATATATATATATATATATATATATATATATATATATGTATGTATGTATATATGTACATAATAAATATATATCCCCCTTATGATGTTTGCTTAAGGATTGGGGGTTGCTTGCCAAAAGTAAATTTAAAGATCATGCAAGCAAGCAACAAATTTTCTGGTATGTCCATTTAGCACATACTAAAGTATAATTAGAAAATCACAATCACAATGATCCTAAAGATGTCAAACAATTTAAAGTAAGGATCACATGACAAACAAAAACAACATGTGGCAAAGCAATATATTTTTCAATTAAGATATTCAATAAGGTCATCACAATTGAGCACGTGTCACAGTGAATAACAAATTGACCTAAGCCAAAAATAATGGTGAGCATAACAGGATAGGAATTTAATTTTTGATGCTCCCCCTATCAATTTGAATTCATGCTTAGATACAATAAGATGCTTATACTGGATAAAGAATTATTTTATTATGCCTAGTAGTATAAGCCATCATTTGGAAGCATCTAAACCAACCATACTGATTATTAATCAATTATATTTATCCTTATCAGTATAGTTGTCCCTATACACCATAGATGCATCAAAGAATATATATTAAGACATGCAATAATGTTAATGACCCAAGAACATTTCATATCAAATCATAGAAGCTCAAGTACAAGATATAATGTTCAGGGATTTCAGAAGAGTCTCAATATTACAAGGAGGATGACTTTTTATTAGCACTTGATAGATATGAAATTTATTATCATTGGTTCTTATACCTAGAGCGATGACTTAATTTTTATTGATGAGTTTAGGGTAAAATGTTATAATGCAAGACGAATTCCCTAAAGATCAATTATGTGCAATGGACAAAGTATGCTTAACTTAAGATGTTTATGTTTAAGTGTGGGTTAAGCATTTTGAATTAAATATCAGGCATAGATCCCATGTCCATTTGGAAGTGGATAAAGGTTCATAGTATAACAAGATAGTGTTTAGTGAGTGCGTATATTAAGATTTTCATTTTCAGCAACAATCACTTCCCAAACCTACAGTCATCACATCCCCCTAAACCTAAGAACTAAGGAAGAATTAAATAATTACGCAATTTCTATTGAAACCATCCTTCCTCAACTCCTGCTGGGTTTGCTATCATGATAACCCATATCATCTCTTTACTCAAGCCTGTGACACTTCTAAATATAAAGTTAAACCACACGTGCCCTTTTCTTTCATGAAATAAGCATATTTTGTATATATGTGAAAAATTATACTTATTCAGATTCTTTTTGCTTGATAAGGCAAGACTATAGGATATACGAGTTAAGCTTGAACCCTTATTGAATATGATTTTCCTTTTAATTCCTAAGGATTTATTTTGATTATTCTTTTCATTTTTATCTTTGAAAGAAACTTTAAAATAATCATCTATTTCTTTTTCTAAGCAGATCATTTTCAATATCTTCTTAATCTTTCTCTTCTCAAGGATAGCATGATAATCTTTTAATTCTTTTAATTGTATAACTATCCCCTTATTCTCAATTTTCAAAAATGATTTCTGCTTAGATATCTTAACTAGAAATTTATTCATTTTCAATAAAATCTTTTCTAGTTTTTCAAATGACAGCATGCTTTTATTATTCAATTCAACACATGATTCATCATAAGAGTTAACACAATAGTTTTCATATGAATCATTGCATGCATGTTCAACAGGATTATCATAAAGATTATCAGATGATTCATCATACGATATGCTGCAATGCTTTTCACAAGAATCATCACACACATTATCACCAGAACTATCATTATATTCAATAGATGATTCAGCATATGATATATTATAAAATTCAACAACAGAATCATCAATCGAGCTAGAGAGAGAATCATATACCTCGTCGCTGATTACTAACTCATGATTTACCTCCTTTTCCTGGGTCTCTCCATATTTGTTTTCTAACTCATCCCAGATTTCTTTTGCAAGCCGACATGCCACAAACTCAACAAAAAATATCAGAATCTAATGTAAGATATAACATGTCCATGGCATATGAATTTGCATGCATCAAATTAATATCATTTTCTACAGGCATACAAATTCCCTTATCTATAACCTGTCAGGCCCTCCAATTTATAGATTTTACAAATATGCTTATTCTAGTTTTCCAGACGGTGTAATCAACACCAAAAAATGATGGGGGACTGGAAGGTGATCGTCCCTCTTCGAATGGGGATACACCAAATTGAGTCATTGCGATCTTTTTATAAAAGCTATTAAGCCTAGTGCAACGAGGCTCTAATTCCAATTGTTAGCTTTGGTGTATTCCCAAGAGGGGGGTGAATTGGGTATTTAAAAAATTACTTCCTAGGTTAAATTAGATCAGCAGTATTACGCAACCCTAGGGTCTGTCTATGCAATAATAAATCCAATCATTAACAAAAAAACATACACGTGTAGTAAATAAATTACGAAAATGTAAAGCACACGCATGATATGTTATCGAGGTTCGGCCAACTATGCCTACGTCCCCGCCTTTAGCTCGCAAGCCCGAGGATTCCACTAATGCTCACTTAACGGGTGGAGCGGCACTGATTACAACCATGTCAATTAGCACAGGGTTGACCTCAACCTTTACAAATTCTCCTTGTAGGGCGGAGAAGGCCCTAGGTCAAATTCACAGGGCTAACCCCAACCTGATCCTTCTAGGCTAGATCAAGCCCTCTCAAGCCACGCCTGGAAATACAATAGTATTTTTCACAAAATAATCGGTACTGTGATTATGCTTCTCAAGGAAAGCAGATATGTACCCAATACGCACAGTATAATCAATGCACCTCAAGTATGTATGAACTATAAGTTTGGTGCTCTACGTGTGCAATCAACACTCAGAATAATCACTTTATCTAATCAAGCACAAGAGTGTATCACAAGCTCATCTTTGAAACTAAGCAAAGTATATCAAATCCCAATATCTGATTATTATTTTAAAGATGCTAGCAATAATATTCAAACGAACTCAAAAGTATTTTCTCAAATGTATTTAGCAAAAGAGTTGTTTGAAATCTAACTTTATAAAATATTTTGTACACACAAACAAATAAAGCTTTAAGGAATCTTGCAATGACAATGCTAAAATCCTCAAGCTAATGAGTTTTTACCAACACAAGATTTATCAAATAAAATATGTGGGATAACTCTTTGTTTAACTCCCCAAAAGCAATATCAAATAAACAACGAAGCAAATGGGAGTATGAGCAAACTATATTAATTAATAACACAATATAACACTCTCACAAGGATAGGATGTATCAAGGGAATGAAGGTTTGAGAGTATATGGAGTGGAATAGGCAAAAATAGGTTTTTGAGATTGAGAGGATTTTTTACTAATTATGTTGCTAATCCCACCTTAATTTTGCAAGTAAGCCCCTATATATAGAAAATGACAAAATTATAACCACTGGGGACATGTGGGGCATTATTAAAATTGTTTTTAAATGGTTTAGGAAAAATAACCCTGTTTAATTATATTTAACCCTGGTAAAAAATGATTTAAGCAGCAAGATTCGGGTGGCTAAACCGAGGTTCGGTTGCCCGAACAGACTCATTTTGAAAAGCGTTTTTAAGTGGTTCAGCAGCTTGAGTTCTAGTATGGTAGTCCGAACAAAAGTCAGTAGCATTTGTTTGTAAGTTCGGGTGCTCAGTGCTAAGTTTGGTTAACCAAACTGACCAATTCAGTCGCCTGAGTTCTGATTTGAATGTGAAGGTTCGGGTGCTCAGGTTGGTGAAAAGCATTCTGAAATGGGTTTGGTCGCTCGGGCGAGATGCGTTCATTCTAGTTCGGTAGCCCGAGCCAAGGTCAAACTGCTGACTTTCCAACAGTTCGGGCGCTCGAGGAGTTTTGAATTCCTAGGGTTCGGTCGCCCTACCTCTCTTAGTTTTTGTAATTTTGCCCAATTTTACTTCAATTAATTCCTCAAATAATATATGTGATTATGGGGACAATGTGTACTAAGTGTTGGGACCTAGGGTCTTTTCTAAGGTCTTTTTACCCTACCGAAAAAATTTGGCGTCGATCGACAGAAATTGAAGGGTGATCCCTAAGGTCTCTGAGGTCTTGAGCTTTATAGTTCCTATATGCATGCAATGCAGATTATTACATACCTTTTTGAAATGAAATTATTACAGACCCAATAACATTACAACAAATAATAAATATGTCGGGGTCTTCACTTCTCTTCAGGTCGCCGTATGTCATTATATGAACTTGTCAATGAGAACCTGCACACAAACTTTACAACCATTAAATACCAAAAGTATTTGTCATTATCAAAACTAGGAATGACCTATAAGGTCAACACGGCTGCATGGCCGAGTCACATCAGGTGAGTATTTAAATTTTATTTCTTTTTTCTATTTCTTATTTCTTCTTTTCTGTTTTCTAGAGAACAAGCCCGAGTTTGATCATCTTAAAGCCTATATCGCTTAAACCTTAAAACATGAATGTTGTATATAATCTTCTCATCTTTCTTTAGAATTTTGAAAAGTCTTGATCAGAGCTCGGATGAAAGAATTATGCACGAATTACAAACCTATTCCTACTTCTACTTCAATTAATTTCCTAGATAATATATGTGATTATGGGGACAATGTGCACTAAGTGTGGGGACCTAGGGTCTTTTCTAAGGTCTTTTTATCCTACCGAAAAAATCTGGCGTCGGTTGACCGAAACCGAAGGTTGGCCCCTAAGGTCTCTAAGGTTTTGAGGTTTATAGTTCCACATGCATGCAATGCATATTATTACATACCTTTTTGAAATGAAATTATTACAGACCCAATAACTTTACAACAAATAATAAATATGTCAGGGTCTTCATTTCTCTTCAAGTTGCCGCAAACTTGTCAATGAGAACTTGCACACAAACTTGGCAATCATTAAATACCAAAGTATTTGTCATTATCAAAACTAGAAATGACCTATAAGGTCAACACGGCTGCATGGTCGGGTCACATCAGGTGAGTATTTAAATTTTTTTTCTTTTTTCTATTTCTTATTTCTTCTTTTCTTCTTTTCTGTTTCCCAGCAAATAAGCCCGAGTTTGACCATCTTAGAGCTTGTATCGCTCGAACCTTAAAACATGAAAGTTGTAGATAATCTTTTCATCTTTCTTTAGAATTTTGAAAAGTCTTGATCGGAGCTCGGATGAAAGAATTATGCACGAATTACAAACCTATTCCGATTTTAGCTCCTGATAATTGCCCTGCGATAAAAAAATACAAAAAATTCATAAACTCAATAAGACCCAAATACTATAAATAGGATACCATGCTAAAATGTTGAGAGTAATTAGGTATTTAATTAAAAATATAAGCCTCAATGCATGAATTAAAACACTTAATTACGCAGTTCAGGCACGTAATTAGTCCTTGAGAGGTCACTCGTCGACGAATTCTCTGCGCTCGTCGACGAGTCCCTGCTGAGTCCCTTTTGAAAAATAATTTGCTCTCATTTATCTTATTATTTAATTACTATAATTTTCTAGGTCTTTACATTAATCATTCCATTTTCGCAAATAAGAACTAATAACATAGCCCTAGGCTCAAAATCACAGTTCAAATGGTTGGCTTTTCAAAACCCACATGATAATCATAATATCACACACACACACACACACACACACACACGCACACACCCACATAATTTCCATTTTAACCGGTTGAAATACAAAATTGTCGGCTTAACCTATTCCCCTTACCTAGTTCCCTGTATTATACCTGCAGGGGTCCCGAAATTATACTCGCGACGCTCACCCAAACCCTAAATTCATAAATCCTAGTTCAATCAAATCAACTTCAAATACATTATTGCTTTAACATTTTCTAGGTTTATAAACTTCAAATAAACAATTAAACTCCCAAAAATAACCAATTGCTTAATTCCCTAAATCTTACCTTAACCTTGAATTGGTGCTTGGAAAACCCAATTCAAAAATCTATCCTGCTAGACTTGTAGAGAAAATAATGTGCATATCATGCTGATATAGTGTTTGGAGATGAATAAACTGAAGTTATCAATTAACAATATTCGAAAAATAATTATATTGCCAACATAAAACTCTATCATTTGCATCCTTAAAGTCCCAACCACCATAAATAAAAAAAATTGATACTTGAATATAGTTAATCAAAATAATATGCAATATATGCATGGTCATAAAATTTCAACTTTAAAGTTATATTATAAAAATTATACTAATATTACTTTTATTTTTTATTAATTTATATTATTGCAATCACGATAATTTGTTATTTGAAATATGATAGTAACGTCTAATATTAATATTGCACGAGACACTGCTGTCAAACATTGCAATCAATTTAAAAAGCAAGTATAATTTAGTTATAAAAATAAAATTTTTATGAGTCTGAATTTACATAGAACTTATAGTGAAATTCTTAAATTTTATAAAAATTTATCATATTTAAAAAACTTAAAATTATTAATATGCTAAATTTCAATACTTATAATTTGTAAATGAACTTATCTTGTTATTAAATATTTATTTTTTTAATTAAATTATAAGAAAGAATTATAAAATTTTAAAAGAAATGTTATTATTTTTTGTTCAAACAAAAATAAGTTATTTCCGTACTTCCTTTCATATGTAAAAAAATTTTTAAAAAAAATGTTACCGTTGGAGAACGAGCTTGAATCCGCAAAGGATAATACAGCTTCCAAAGCATCTTCTTAAGATCTTGAAATTGATTAAGAGAGAGAGAGAGAGAGAGAATGGAGAAATCGTCGGTGATGGATGCATTTGAGACTGATTCATCGATCAGTCTCAAACCATCCCACAGAGAGACAGAGACTGATTCATCGATCATCTCTCACATCGGGAATTTTTGGGTTTAATGTGTGTGTGTGTGTGTCTCTCTCTCTCACTGAATCAGTTTTTTCTAAGCTATTTCTCTGTTCTTCTCTCTTCTGAGAGAGGAGAAAGAGACGGAGGGTGGAGGGATTGAGAGGGAATGAAGAAATTAAAGAGCTATTTATCTACACTTGAAACACCCACAAACAATGGAGCGAAAATGGGTAATCCCATTAGCGATAGGCTGCATAGTTTCCCAATTCCTTCTGTTTCTTGCAACCCTAACACGCCTGATGGTTCTCCTCTCCTCCCTCTCTACCGCTGTCGAATCGAAGCTTCACCTACTGCCCATTTCGTCTTTTCCTCCGCCACCGCGGTTCGCCTACCTCATTTTCGGCTCCACTGGCGACGGCCACATGCTAAAGCGCACCCTCCAAGCTCTCTACCACCCCAACAACCGCTACGTTGTGCATCTAGACCTCGAGTCTTCATCCGATGAGCACCTTGATCTGCTGGATTACGTCAAGAATCACCCTGTCTTTGTGAAATTTGGTAATGTGAAAATGATTACGAAAGAAAACCTTGTAGCGTACAGGGTACCAACAATGGTGGTGAACACGCTACACGCCGCGGCGATCTTGTTGAAGGAAGGTGGGGACTGGGACTGGTTTTGTTACTCAAGATGGTAGGTGTTGCTTTAATTGTTCTCAATTTGAAATTGTGTGTTGTTTCAATTGTTTTCTGCATTCGTCGATTGATTGGTTTATGGGTTTTTATTGCCAGATCTGCTGCACACTTTTTCGTATTTGCCACGCGATCTTAATTTCATTGATCATACTAGCGATATTGGGGGGAAGGAGTAAGGAAATTTCTCCTTTTGAAGTTTTCTGTGTGTGTTAGGCTGTGAAAGTGTCTTTCTAGTTTATCTATATGTGTAGATTTCAAATGGCAAAGCCAGTTATCATAGATCCAGGGCTGTACATGACAAAGAAAGCTGATGTTTTCTGGGTTACACAGCAAAGAAGTGTGCCGACAGCCTTTAAACTCTTTACAGGTACAGTATATTTAATTTTTCCCCTTTAGTGTATTACCTTTTACTCTAATTTTCGTTAATTCTTTCTCTAAGCTAATGAATTCTCTCTTTCTCTCTCTCTCTCTCTCTCTCTCTCTCTCTCTCTCTCTGCATAAATATCAATATGATTCATTTTCCCATGGAACTTCTATGTGGCTATCTTAATTGTCAGCTAGATCTGTATGGTTTTCTTGGGGTTGGTGGTATCACGTATGTTTTTGCAAACTTGAATTTTGCTTAGCATATGAAGCTGGGACCTAGAGCTGGAATTTGTTTTGCATGGAAGAATTGGTTTTTCTTTTGTCCATGAAAGTGTTAGGGGTATTGTTGCTTTGTGGTTTAATGGGCTTGGTAGACTCTCTGGTGGTCTGCAGATTGCATGGGTCTTATCCTTTGTTTGTTGTTTAGAGTTGATTTTGGGTAGTGGTGTATAGACTTAATCTACGGTCCTAGTTAGTTTGCTTTGGGGTTGTCTTATCTGAACAAGTTGGCTATGCCAGTCTTTTTTGGTCTCTATAGCTAGAGGTGGTATTTCAGTGGAGGTTTTATTGTCATTAGGTCATTGGGTGAAAAGTTGTGAGGCAAGAGTTATGACAATTGCCAGGATTTTTTGTTTTATTTTTTTCTTAGTTGAGATTGCCAGACCTAGAGATATTCCTCATTCTAATGCTTACTTCACTTGGATGTCATGATTGGAGAGCCTTGTTTCCACCCATCATGATGTGTTTCTATTTGCTAATGGTTCCCGGGGTGGGGGTAATTTTCCCTATTTTGTTCAGGAGGGTTTGTTTCAGTGTGTTTTCCAATTATTATCTTCTGCTTTTAGACAAAAGATTTCTTGGCTTGAGATTATGTGGCTTGCACATCATTCTCTTGGGAGTTTTGTGGAGGTTTGGTTGGGAGGAGCATTAGGTATGGGTTCGGAAGGCTTTAATTTTATGATGCAGATGAAGTTGGTGGAGTTAAGGTTGTAAGTCTTGGAACAATGAGATTTTTGGTGATCTTAGAGCTTTGACAAATTGGCAGAATGTGGGTTGTTGAATGATGAGGATTTGGCTAGCCATGTTGCCTGAAGAATGATTCAGAAGATACTGTTGGCAAGGAGAATATAAGTAAAGACATAAATGTAGAGAAATGTAGGTTAATGATGGTGATTGTAAGATATGATTTTTTCATGGGCTTTGCTAGTGGGAGAAAGATGGAGGGGCTTCATTAGGGAGTCAAAACAACAACAACAAGCCTTTAGTCAAGTCAGATAGGAATTAGTTAAGATTGGAGTCTAATAGGGGAGGAGATTACACGGGTCTGCAATCAGTCAGTTTGGTGCACTTATTAACTTAATTGAAAAATTTTGGCTGTATAGTTTAGAACAACTGAAACAGCGAACTCAGTGGAGTTAGCTGAAATTGGTCTAACAGAAATTTTTTTTGGGTGTATAAGGACTGGAAATGCTTGAGTTTTGAACTTTCATAGGATTGGACTCAATAGCTGAGGAGATTTGTTTACAGCCATGTGGTGCTGTAAATGGTTTCAAAGCCCTTAGTACTGGGGATCATAAGGGCTTTGATCCTCATTGTTTATCTTGAGGTTCCCCATCTCTCTCTCTCTCTCTCTCTTCGGCACTTAATTTATAAGGGGGAAAGATAAAGAGGGTCAAGGTGCATAAGGAATAACAATAGATTTTACCAAAAAGGAGAAGAAATAGTTTTAAGGTAAATCTAGTTCAGTCACATCTGCTCAGTGGTTTTTTAATTTTGTTAATCAAACCAAAAATTATCTTCTGTTTTATTTTTCAACCCAACAGACCAAACTTCCAAACTAAATTAACCAGATGTGTTTGTTCAGTCTGCTAATTTAATTTTAACCAAAATTTGTACACCCTACTAAAGTATGCTGTTGATTATCCTATAACAAACGAAATTATAAAATAAAACTTTATCTTGGGACATGCGATTCTTGCGTGATGTATCGCATCATGTCCCGTCTCATCTCATCCTATTTCTAAAAAGAAAGGGGGAAATTTTTTACCCAATGGAGCTGTGAGTGAAAGGACAAGAGGCCTAATAGTCCAATTACCTTTCCTTTTCAAATCTCATTTTAGGATTCCTATTGGAATGGCAGAGAGGTCGGAGTAGATATATCTTATGCTTGGACATTGGTGATGGTAAGAGAAGCCACTTGGTTGGTGGTTAGTGGACATAAATTGGAGTGGGGTTTGAATGCTGGGAAAAATTTGAGCCATAAGGAGCCTGTTTCTTAAGAAACCTACCTACACAACTTCCTAACAAAAGATATATTTTTTGACACCAAATTCCCAGGATTCAAACTCCACTCCAATTTATGTCCACTAACCACCAACCAAGTGGCTTCTCTTACCATCACCAAATTTTGGAAAGTAGGATCTTTGTTGTGTACTAAAAAAAAGTCTGATCAATTAATCGTAATAGGTGGAATGCTAGGTGGACATTTATGCTGCTCATACAAGTTCTTAGAATTCATCTCAGGTGTCTTATTGTTTTTTTTTTTTTCCACTTTGCATTAAGTTGGAGATAGCTCTTCTATTCATTTTTAGAAGGCACTTGAGTGGGGATGTTCCTTTCCTTTACTTGTATTTGTATACCTGTGTATTCGTAATGCTCCATTCTCTTTTTTTTATTATGTGAATGGATTTTTTCTCGTGGTTTATTTATTTAATTTTAGGTGAAAAAAGAGGGGGAGTCTTTTTGAGGGAAAAGTGGATAAATTTGTTAATTTGTTGTGTGTTTTTCATTATTTTGTTCTTCATCCCAGATGCGATGTTAAACTTTGGGGAAGGGGATTATTCTAGTAATTTTCAAAATTTTCTATTGCTGTTGCCAAAACCCTCTTCTTGTATTCTCTTCTCACTAGAGATAGTAAATGGAAGCAAAATGTGCCTTTCAAAATCAAGGAGTTCACCCGGACTTTGTTGCTCAATGTTAGGGCTGAGCGCTACTCAGTTAAAATTGAATTGACTGACGGAATAAAAAATATTTGTTTTGGTTAATTAGATTAATTTGGTCAATTTGATAGAAAATTTTCTTTCTTTGTTAGGTTAACATAAAATTTTAACCAATTAGCTTAATTAACTGAATTTCAATTAATTATAATTTTTTAATTAATTCATATTTAATATTTCAACATTTTTAATTTCATTAATTTAATTTTGGGGCAGTGACAATAGGCAAGAGTGAGTTATAGTGTCAACAAAGGCATGGTAAAGGGGGCAAGGAGTGTTAAATTTATAGCCCTCTAAAGCTGGACTGTCCACTGCTTTCAAACTGATGTAGGACAAGAGTGGACAGGTAGCCCCCCCCACCGCCCGCTCCAAAAAAGGGGGTTAATTTGGAATTTGGAGTCACAACTGAGTTAACCATACTAATTGAATGCTCACCCATACTCAGCATAATTAACAATCAGACCGGTGAAGACCCAGCAAAGCAATCAATCCTCATATTTATGTGATGTATTCAGGTGGCTATGGCATAGTTTTAGATGGGGGCCACAGTCATTTTGTGATGAATTTTTGTTGTCTCGATATTGTTGCACATTGCCATTATAGTGGGAATAAAAATCACAGCCATAGTGGTCTACTGCTCGCTACTGCCATGTATTGGCCTTATGGGACTGTTGCCATCATGTTTTAACACAAACTTATCTTCTTCTTTTTTTTCCCCCTACTTTTTCTTCTTATTTGCTCTCATATTTCCTTTTAGTAAAGACTCCACTCAAAGTGGGAGCCTTGTGCACTGGGTACGGCCTTTTTTTTTTTGTTTAGTCTTGATTAGCTATTATGGGAAGAGGAGGGGGAACGAACTATTATAATGAGGATGACAACAATAACAACAACAACAACAAAACCAAGCCTTAGTCCCACTAAGTGGGGTCGGTTATATGAATCCTTTTCCGCCAATTTATGCGATCATGGACCATTTCTTTTGATAGATTCAAAGATATTAAATCCTTACTCACTATCTCCTCCCAAGTTATTTTAAGTCTACCCCTACCCCTTCTACTGCCCCCCACAGTAACTAAGTCACTCTTCCTCACAGGTGCACTATAAGGCCTACGTTGCAAGTGTCCATACCATCTGAGTCGTTCTTCCCTTATCTTATCTTCTATAGGAGCTATACCTAACTTACCACGAATATGTTCATTCCTTAATTTATCTTTCAATGTTATACCACTCATCCATCTAAGCATCCTCATCAATGAGGATGACAACAATACAAAATTATTTATTTTTTGTAATATTCAACAAAAATGCATTAATTAACAAATTTTGTTAAGAATATATATTTTTTAATATTAGTAATTTGGTATTTCTTTTCTGTGTTGTTCCACATTTTCTTTTCTAGTTTTTGTCTTGTTCAAGTTAACTTACTTTTTAGTGACAAGTTTTATGATTATAATACTGTTATTTTATTGCTTAGGTTATATAATATCTGTCGGTCTAAATTTTTAGATTGTTCAAGTTAACTCACTTTTACTGCTATTCACTTTTACTGCTATTCATGAGTGTCATAATCTGTTTGGACTTCTAATAGCATTGGGGAAAGGCTTCAGTTTGCCCTGTTTTTCCATGCTTTACCCTAGAATTGTGTTACATTGGGGAAGGTAGTGTAGCCTAAAAGTTCATACGGATGAGGGTTAATTCTGATATATGGTCTAGAAGTTGCATTTGAGAGGTAATTCTGATATATGGTCTAGAAGTTGCATTTGAGAGGTTACATTGACCTGCCAAAAAAAAAGAGAAAAGAAAAAACTCAAAAACTGCAGAAGTAAGATGAAGAATTTTGCATAGCCAGCACATTACATGTCTTTGAAATCCTTACTTCTTAGTGAGTTTTCTTTACCCAGATTGTGCAGGATATGGTTTTAATATGGGTTGGGTTTTATTACTATTATTTTTATTTACTTATGTTGCATGATTCTAACTCTTAACAAATTTGTTATAGCGATCCATTATTCCCTTTTTTGTTGTCTTCAGCTCAGGAGTAGTATTTCACATCCATGTTATGAGTTCCATGAACATTATTTATGAATTATTTTCTGAATTGGTTCTTGTTGTATTTACTCTAGGGATACAATAAATTGTTTTCTGAATATAGATTCTGATTGGATTTACCTAACATATACAATCATTTTGGTGCTTTCTTTGATTGTGTCAATATAACATGCTACTGGAAGTTAGCATCTTGTTGAAGAATTTGCAGTCTTGACTTCTCTGATGAACACACATCCATGTGTCTACATATATTTGAAGAGAATTTACAAGACATTTTTATTTCCACCTGAGTTGTATGGATCATTAACTTATTTTATTTCCAAGAAAAGAAAAAGAAGGAAGCATAATTCCTGTAAGTAGAAACATACAGGGGTTGACCATTATGGAGGATCCCTATATTGGACTCTCCCTCCTCCCATCTATTTTTTTTTTTTGATGGACTTAAATTCTGCTTTTGCTTTTAGGCAATTACTGCTGTATTCTATTAGTGTGGATAAGGTTATTTTCAAAAGTGGAAGTTCACGTAGACCATAACACTACATTCTTCTGGTAGGCAGACCTAAACCTACATGCCAATACCTCCCATCTTTTTTTAGATCAACTAAAATTCTGCTTTTGCTTTAAGGTATAAATTATGGTCATATTAAATTGTCAATTATCTATCTTTTATAAGTATTACAACTAATTTGTGCATCGTTGTCTTGTTAAAATCTCCTCCCCCTCCTTTCACATGGCATATTGGGATTGATGTATGATAGGGAAAAAGGGAGAAAACGAAAGGGAAAGTGAGAAAAAAGAATGAAAAAGTAGTTTATTTTTGTTTTTGTTTTTTGTTTTGTAATAATTCTATAGCAGTGTAGTATGCATAACGATCAGTAATAGTAATGGCCACTGCAATTGTTAGTTTGATTCCCACTGTCATGGTTGGATGCAGCGATATTTGGATCCCAAAAAGTTCATGTAAAGCCTTCATGTAATATCTTGCACGCTTTTGATTAAAATGATAAATTCTTTTGGACTTTTGGATTAATGTGTCATTAATCTCTTGCTCAATTGGTTTGAGGTTATGATTTTGTGTGAACAGTTGTGTTTGAGTTTTAGTGACGAAGTTTGTTTGTGAAGAAAAAAAAACAATAAAATTGTTAAATTATGTGTAAGTTCATGAGTCCTGCAGTAAGATTCTATTTCTATGTCAATTATTGCATGTTTAACCTAGATATGACCCAATAATATTTAAAATATCTTCCGATGTAACTGCCTAAAATTGATACGCGGTGAATTTATCATAAGTATTATGTTTGTTTGCATCATTACGTCATATGTCATGATTAATATATGGTATTGTATGGCCAATATACAATATTGGCAGTTACATTCATTGGTTTTTCTGCAAAACCTGTCTGTTGATATCCTGCAACCCTAGTTTGCATGACTGCTTCATAGGTTTTCCTAGATTTTTGCAATTAACCCCTAGAAGCATAAAACCTCAACCTCAAACCCCTAGAAGTAATTCTATAATTGCTACTAATCTTGGTGTTTGAGTGAATTTCTAATTTGGTGAACAATCAGATAATTAATTGTTGATGTGATCCTTCTAAAAAGTGGTTGGTTTTTATTGGAATTGGTCTGGGTTCGCCCGAGGTATGTGGCTGTCTTTAGTATGTTCCCTGCTATGCTGTGATTATATAGTCAAGACTATGCTTTGCATGCATGATGTAAGCTGTAGGTTGGGACACACACATGATGTGTTTGCAATGCCTCATGTTGCTTTCACAAACTCATGATATTAATTAATTAATTAATTAATTAATTATTTATTTTTATAATTACATGTACATTATTTTCATGGTCAGTTATCTTGGAGATGAACTGAGTCTAAGCTACGTCATACAAGAATATGCTTGTTCTTGTCTCAAACCAACTACCCTTAATATGGTTTGGGTTTTATTGGTATTATTTTTATTTACTTATGTTGCATGATTCTAACTCTTAACAAATTTGTTATAGCGATCCATTATTCCCTTTTTTGTTTTCTTCAACTTTGAGTAGTATTTCACTTCCATGTTATGTTACATGAACATTATTTATAAATTATTTTCTGAATAGGTTATTGTTGTATTTACTCTAGGGATAAAATAAATTGTTTTCTGAATATAGATTCTGATTTGATTTACCTAACATATACAATCATTTTGGTGCTTTCTTTGATTGTGTCAATATAACATGCTACTAGGAGTTAGCATCTTGTTGAAGAACTTGCAGTGATGGCTTCTCTGATCAACACACATCCGTGTGTCTACATATATATGAAGAGAATTTACAAGATATTTTATTTCCACTTGAGTGGTATGGATCATTAACATATTTTATTTCCATGAAATGAAATAGATGGAACATAATTCCTGTATGTAGAAACATACATGAGTTGACCATTGTGGAGAATCCCTATATTGGACTCCCCCTCCTCCCATTTATTTTTTTTTTATCGGCTTAAATTCTGCTTTTGCTTTAAGGCAATTACTGTTGTATTCTATTAGTGTGGATAAGGTTATTTTCAAAAGTGGAAGTTCACGTAGACCATAACACTACATTCTTCTGGTAAGCAGACCTAAACCTACATGCCAATACCTCCCATCTCTTTTTTTAGATCAACTTAAATTCTGCTTTTTCTTTAAGGTATAAATTACTGTTGTATTCTAGTGATGTGGATAAGGTTATTTTCAAAAGTAGAAGTTCAAGTAGACCATAACACTACATTCTTTTGGTAGGCAGACCATAAAACTACATGGCAATATTGAAGGCTTCCTTGTTTGAATAGTTTCCATAGATAACGAGATTGTGGCAAGCTTGGTTTTGCTTATGCTTGTATCATGCAATCAGGCTTGAAGCTTAAGCTTGACCCTGGCTTCTTGAATTAGTAAAGGAGCCTGAATGGTTAACAAACAAATAAAATTACTTGGGAACCATGCACCCATGTCAATTATTGGGTTTGGAGTTAAAATTGTTATTTTCATAAGTTTAGAAATTTAAACCATGGTATAGTCATGCAATGACGATTCTGATTCAGCAATCAGGCTTGAAGCTTAAGCTTGACCCTGGCTTCTTGAATTAGTAAAGGAGCCTGAATGGTTAACAAACAAATAAAATTACTCGGGAACCATGCACCCATGTCAATTATTGGGTTTGGAGTTAAAATTGTTATTTTCATAAGTTTAGAAATTTAAACCATGGTATAGTCATGCAATGACGATTCTGATTCAGCAATCAATGCTGAGACAGCCAAAGGATTGCATTTATATTTTGAGATGTGCTTCTTGTCAGACACGGGAATAATGGTTCTAATTAAGATTTTCAATTGATTGAAGGCACCTTTTCCTATATGCATCAATTACTTATTTTGTGTTCAATTGTTTTCTCAAAAGCTTTGCTGAATGATGGTTTTAAATAGCAATATAATATAGTTAAGCACAACAGTTTAAGCAGCAAGTTGGAGTGGTAGATATTTGACTGAATTTCTTTTCTAAAGCATGCTCAGCCTTGTCTATGTAGGTAGACTTGGATGTCCTCATCCCCTTGTTCTTCGTAATAAGATTTAGTGTGTTTTGTATACTTAGTGGAACCTACAAACATGGTTGGTAGCTTGACAAGATTAATAAATTTATATTGGCCTTAAAATGCTTTTGCCGCCGGGGGGGGGGGGGGGGGGGAGTTACGTGCACACACACAAAATTCCATTTTTCTTTACTTTATGAGCATAAATATAAATAGATCTTTGATTAAGCACATGAATAAGTCGATAACTAGATCGCAAATTCGACAGATAAATAAAGAAGCAAAATAGAGTTGGCCTGCACAATATACATCATCAATCTGTCAAGCCTTATAAAACACACAAAATTCCATTTTTCTTTACTATATGAGCATAAGTATAAATAGATCATTGATTAAGCACATGAATAAGTCGATAACTAGATTGCAAATTCGACAGATAAATAAAGAAGCAAAATAGAGTTGGCCTGTACAATATACATCATCAATCTGTCAAGCCTTATAAAACACACAAAATTCCATTTTTCTTTAGTTTATGAGCATAAATATAAATAGATCATTGATTAAGCACATAAATAAGTTGATAACTAGATCGCAAATTCGATAGATAAATAATGAAGCAAAATAGAGTTGGCATGTACAATATACATCATAAATCTGTCAAGCGTCATAAAACATATAAAATTAGACAAGTTCCATTATTTTATTATGGAAAATCTTAAAAAGTTAAATAATTTATACCAAATTTATCATAAACTTAGATAGTCACGTTTTATATTCCAACTCATACAATCATAGTATCATAGGCATAGAACTTATTGATCGATTTGTTGGAATGCGGGGAAAAAATAAAAAAATAAAAAGAAATAAGCAAGCCCCTGATAATTACTAATGACTTGGGAAAATAAAAGCTACAAAAGAAAATATGGTCATATTAAATTGTCAATTATCTATCTTTTATAAGTATTGCAACTAATTTGTGCATCATTGTCTTGTTACAATCTCCTCCCCCTCCTTTCACATGGCATATTGGGATTGATGTATGGAAAGGGAAAAGGGAGAAAACGAAAAGGAAAGTGAGAAAAAAGAATGAAAAAGTAGTTTATTTTTTGTTTTGTTTTGTTTTTTTTTGTAATAATTCTGTAGCAGTGTAGTATCCATAGCAATCAGTAATAGTAATGGCTGCTGCAGTTGTTAGTTTGATTCCCGCTGTCATGGTGGGATGCAGTGATATTTGGATCCCAAAAAGTTTATGTAATGCCTTCATGTAATATCTAGCATTGGCATATATTGATAAATTTATTAGATATTCATATATTTTCAGATCTCTGTTATTGGCTGTTGATTAAAATGAAGAATTCTTTTGGACTTTTGGATTAATGTGTCATTAATCTCTTGCTCAATTAGTTTGAGGTTATGATTTTGTGTGAACAGTTGTGTTTGACTTTTACTGACAAAGTTTGTTTGTGAAGAAAAAGAAAACAATAAAATCATTAAATTATGTTTAAGTTCACAAGTCCTGCAGTAGGATTCTATTTTTATGTCACTTATTGCATGTTTAACCTAGACATGACCCAATAATATTTAAAATATCTTCAAATGTAACCGCCTAAGATTGATACGCTGTGAATTTATCATAAGTATTATATTTGTTTGCATCATTACGTCATATGTCATGATTAATATATGGTATTGTTTGGCCAATATATGATATACATTCATTGATTTTTCTGCAAAACCTGTCTGGTGAAATCCTTCAACCCTAGTGTGCATGACTGCTTCATGGGTTTTCCTAGATTTTTGCAATTAACCGCTAGAAGCATAAAACCTCCGACCCCTAGAAGTAATTCTATAATTACTACTAATGCTGGAGTTTGTAGACACTGTAAAATCTAGTGTACGTATAACTTAGGTGATACTAGGTGGAAAAATGAAGGTAATTTACCTTATGTCAAATATGCAAAGTGGAAAATAAATATAAATACTCATCGCATAACACGATAGTGGGTCTACCTGTTGCATAAGGTTATGTTTCAGCTTTTTATGTAAAGTGGGTCTAACTACTTCTCCCATGTAGGTGACTTCTGAACCTGTGAAGATGTTTGAGTGAAGAGCTAATTTGGTGAACAATAAGATAATTATTTGTTGATGTGATCCTTCTGAATAGTGGTTGGTTTTTATTGGAATCGCTCTGGGTTCACCTGAGGTATGTGGCTGTCTTTAGTATGTTCCCTGCTATGCTTTCATTATATAGTCACGACTATGCCTTGCATGCACGATGTAAGCTGTAGGTTGGGACACACACAATGTGTTTGCAATGCCTCGTGTTTCTTTCACAAACTCATGATATTAATTAATTAATTTATTTATAATATATTAATATATTATATTATATAATTTAATTAATAATTATTATTTAATTTAATTAATTAATTAATTTTTTAACACTTCCATATACATTATTTTAATGGCCAGTTATCTTGGAGATGAACTGAGTCTAAGTACCCTTAATTTGGGTTGGGTTTTATTGCTATTATTTTTATTTACTTATGTTACATGATTCTAACTCTTAACAAATTTGTTATATTGATCCATTATTCCCTTTTTTGTTGTCTTCAGCTCAAGAGTAGTATTTCACATCCATGTTATGTTCCACGAACATTATTTATAAATTATTTTTTGAATAGGTTCTTGTTGCATTTACTCTAGGGATACAATAAATTGTTTTCTGAATATAGATTCTGATTGGATTTACCTAACATATACAATCATTTTGGTGCTTGCTTTGATAGTGTCAATATAGCCTGCTACTAGAAGTTTGCATCTTGTTGAAGAATTTGCAGTCTTGTTTTCTCTGATCAACACGCATCCGTGTGTGTACATATATTTGAAGAGAATTGACAAGATATTTTTATTTCCACCTGTGTGGTATGGATCATTAACTTATTTTATTTGCATGAAATGGAAAAGAAGGAAGAATCCCTTTATTGGACCCTCCCTGCGCCCATCTTTTTTTTTATTTTTATTTTTTGATGGATTTAAATTATGCTTTTTTTTGAGGCAATTAGTGCTGTATTCCACTAGTGTGGATAAGGTTGTTTTCAAAAGTGGAAGTTCACATAGACCATAACACCACATTCTTCTGGTAGGCAGACCTAAACCTACATGCCAATACCTCCCATCTTTTTTTTTTAGATCAACTTAAATTCTGCTTTTGCTTTAAGGTATAAATTACTGCTGTATTCTAGTGATGTGGATAAGGTTTTTTTCGAAAGTAGAAGTTCAAGTAGACCATAACACTACATTCTTTTGGTAGGTAGACCTTAAAACTAGATACCAATATAGAAGGCTTCCTTGTTTGAATAGTTTCCATAGATAACGAGATTGTGGCAAGCTTGGTTTTGCTTATGCTTGTATCATGCAATCAGGCTTGAAGCTTAAGCTTGACCTTGGCTTCTTGAATTAGTAAAGGAGCTTGAATGAGCATGTTAACAAACGGATTAAATTACTTGGGAACCACCCATGTCAATTATTGGCTTTGGAGTTAAAATTGTTATTTTCATAAGTTTAGAAATTTAAACCCTGACCTTATTGGTATAGTCATACAATGACGATTCTGATTCAGCAATCAATGATGAGACAACCAAAGGATTACATTTATTTTTTAGATGTGCTTCTTGTCAAACACGGGAATAATGGTTCTAATTAAGATTTTCAATTGATTGAAGGCGCCTTTTCCCATATGCATCATATACTAATTTAATGTTCAATTGTTTTCTCAAAAGCCTTGCTGAATGATGGTTTTAAATAGCAATATAATATAGTTAAGCACAACAGTTTAAGCAGCAAGTTGGAGTGGTAGATATTTGATTGAATTTTTTTTTTAAAGCATGCACAACCTTGTCTATGTAGGTAGACTTGCCCATCTTCATCCCCTTGTTCTTCGTAATAAGATTTTTGTTGTGTTTTGGATCCTTAGTGCAGCCTACAAACATTGTTGGTAGCATGGCAAGATTAATAAATTTTTATTGGCCTTAAAATGCTATTGCTGGGGGAAGTTACGTGCACACGCACCAAATTCCATTTTTCTTTACTTTATGGGCATAAATTTGAATAGATCATTTATTAAGCACATGAATAAGTCGATAACTAGATCGCAAATTCGAAAGATAAATAAAGAAGCAAAATAGAGTTGGCATGTAC
This sequence comes from Malania oleifera, assembly GCF_029873635.1. NCBI lineage: Eukaryota > Viridiplantae > Streptophyta > Magnoliopsida > Santalales > Ximeniaceae > Malania > Malania oleifera. Next base: position 64,331,598 of record NC_080419.1, read on the forward strand.
AATATACATCATCAATCTGTCAAGCCTCATAAAACATATAAAATTACAAGAGTTCCATTATTTTATTATTGAAATTCTTAAATAGTTAAACAATATATAACAAATTTATCATAAACTAACATAGTCACATTTATTAAGCACATGAATAAGTCGATAACTAGATCGCAAATTCGAAAGATAAATAAAGAAGCAAAATAGAGTTGGCATGTACAATATACATCATCAATCTGTCAAGCCTCATAAAACATATAAAATTACAAGAGTTCCATTATTTTATTATTGAAATTCTTAAATAGTTAAACAATATATAACAAATTTATCATAAACTAACATAGTCACATTTTATATTCAAATTGTTACGATTACAGTATCATACTCAAAGAACTTATTGATGAAGATTTGTTGGAATGCGGAAAAAAAAAATCAAGCCCTGGATAATTACTAATAACTTGAGGAAAATAGAAGCTACAAAAGAAAATATGGTTATATTAAATTGTCAATTTTGTATCTTTTGCGAGTATTACAACAAATTTGTGCGTCATTGTCTTGTTACAATCTGCTCCCCCTGCTTTCACATGGCATATTTGGATTGATGTATGAAAAAGAAAAAGGGAGAAAACGAAAAGGAAAGTGAGAAAAAAGAATGAAAAAGTAGTTTGTTTTTGTTTTTGTTTTTGTTTTTTCTTTGTTTTTTTAGTTTTTTTAGTTTTTTGCTTATTATTTGTGTAAAAATTCTGTAGCAGTTTAGTATCTGTAACAATTAGTAATGGTTGCTGCAGTCGTAAGTTCTATTCCCACTGGCATGGTGGGATGTAGTGATATTTGGATCCCAAATAGTTCATGTAATGCCTTCATGTAATATCTGCCCACATACTTTCATTTGGTTCTTATAGTACTCTTGCATTGCCATAAATTGATAAATATATTAGATATTCATATATTTTCAGATCTCTGTTATTGGCTATTGATTAAAATGATAAATTCTTTTGGACTTTTGGATTAATGTGTCATTAATCTCTTGCTTAATTGGTTTGAGGTTATGATTTTGTGTGAACAGTTGTGATTGAGTTTTAGTGACGAAGTTTGTTTGTGAAGAAAAAAAAATAAAAATAATTAAATGACGCATAAGTTCACGAGTCCTGAAGTTGATTTTATTTTTATGTGAATTATTGCATGCTTAACCTAGATATGACCCAATAATATTTAAAAATCTTCTGATGTAACTGCCTAAAATTGATACGCGGTGAATTTATCATAAGTATTATGTTTGTTTGCCTCATTACATCATATGTCATGATGAATGTATGGTATTGTATGGCCAATATATGATATTGGTAGTTACATTTATTGATTTTTCTGCAAAACTTGTTTGGTGAAATCCTGCAACCCTAGTTTGCAAGACTGCTTTTTATTTCATGGGCTTTCCTAGATTTTTGCAAAACCTCAAACCCTAGAAGTAATTATATAATTACTACTGATCGGGTGTACGTTAACTTAGGTGATACTAGGTAGAAATTTTAAGGCAATTTTATATTATGGCAATTATGGAATAAGGTTATGTTTCATAAGGTTATGTTTCACCTTTTTTTGTAACATGGTTCTAACTGCTTCTCCCATGTTTGTGACTCTGAACCTGTAAAGTTGTTTGAGAGAGGAGCTAATTTGGTGAACAATCAGATAATTAATTGTTGATGTGATCCTTCTGAAAAGTGGTTGGATTTTTTTGGAATCGCTCTGGGTTCGCCTGGGGTATGTGGCTGTCTTGAGTGTCTTCCCTGCTATGCTGTCATTATATAGTCAAGACCGTTGTTTATGCTTTTTATGCATGATGTAAGCTGTAGGTTAAGACACACACGATGTGTTTGCAATGCCTCGTGTTGCTTTCACGAACCCATGATATTAATTATTTAATTATTAAATTTTATTTATTTATTTATATTGTATTATTATATTATATAATTTAAATTAATAATAATAATTAATTAATTAATAAATTTAATTTAATTAATTATTTATTTATTTTTACACTTCCATGTACATTATTTTCATGGTCAGTTGTCTTGGAGATGAAAGGAGTTTGAGCTACGTCATACAAGAATATGCTTGTTCTTGTCACAAACCAACTACACGTAGTATGGGTTGGGTTTAATTACTATAATTTTTATTTACTTATGTTGCATGCTTCTAACTCTTAAAATTTTATTTATAGTGATCCATTATACCCTTTTTTTCTATCTTCAGCTCAAGAGTAGTATTTCACATCCATGTTATGTTTCATGAACATTATTTATAAATTGTTTTCTGAATAGCTTCTTGTTGTAGTTACTGTAGGGAAACAACAAATTGTTTTTTCTGAATATAGATTCTGATTTGATTTACCTAATATATACAATCATTTTAGTGCTTGCTTTGATAGTGTCAATATAACATGCTACTAGAAGTTAGCATCTTGTTGAAGAATTTGTAGTCTTGCCTTCTCCGATCAACACACAACCGTGTGTCCACATATATTTGAAGAGAATTGACAAGATATTTTTATTTCCACCTGAGTGGTATGGATCATTAACTTATTTTATTTCCATGAAATGAAAAAGAAGGAAGCATAATTCCTGTAAGTAGAAACATACAGGGGTTGACCATTGTGGAGAATCCCTATATTGGACTCTCCCTCCTCCCATCTATTTTTTTTTTTATCGACTTAAATTCTTCTTTTGCTTTAAGGCAATTACTGTTTTGTTCTATTAGTGTGGATAAGGTTATTTTCAAAAGTGGAAGTTCACGTAGACCATAACACCACATTCTTCTGGTAGGCAGGCCTAAACCTACATGCCAATACCTCCCATCGTTCTTTTTAGATTAACTTAAATTATGCTTTTGCTTTAAGGTATAAATTACTGCTGTATTCTTGCGATGTGGATAAGGTTATTTTCAAAAGTAGAAGTTCAAGTAGACCATAACACTACATTCCTTTTGTAGGCAGATCTTAAAACTACATGCAAATACAGAAGGCTTCCTTGTTTGAATACTTTCCATAGATAACGAGATTGTGGCAAGCTTGTTTTTGCTTATGCTTGTATCATGCAATCAGGCTTGAAGCTTAAGCTTGACCTTGGCTTCTTGAATTAGTAAAGGAGCCTGAATGAGCATGTTAACAAATAGATTAAATTACTTGGGAACCACCCATGTCAATTATTGGCTTTGGAATTTAAATTGTTATTTTCCTAAGTTTAGAAATTTAAACCTTGGTCTTATTGGTATAGTCATGCAATGACGATTCTGATTCAGCAATCAATGCTGAGACAGCCAAAGGATTGCATTAATATTTTGAGATGTGCTGCTTGTCAAACACAGTAATAATGGTTCTAATTATGATTTTCAACTGATTGAAGGCACCTTTTCCTATATGCATCAATTACTTATTTTGTCTTCAATTGTTTTCTCAAAAGCTTTGCTGAATGATGGTTTTAAAGAGAAATATAATATAGTTAATCACAACAGTTTAAGCAGCAAGTTGGAGTGGTAGATATTTGACTGAATTTTTTTTAAAGCATGCACAGCCTTGTCTATGTAGGTAGACTTGCACCTCTTCATTCCCTCGTTCTTCGTAATAAGATTTTTAATGTGTTTCGGATCCTTAATGCAACCTACAAGCATGGTTCGTAGCTTGGCAAGATTAATAAATTTATAGTGGCCTTAAAATGCTATTGCAGGGCCAAGTTACGTGCGCATATACAAAATTCCATTTTTCTTTACTTTATGAGCATAAATACAAATAGATCATTAATTAAGCACATGAATAAGTTGATAACTAGATCGCAAATTCGACAGATAAACAAAGAAGCAAAATGGAGTTGGCATGTACAATATGCATCATCAATCTGTCCAGCCTCATAAAACATATAAAAGTGGACAAGTTCCATTATTTTGTTATTGAAATTCTTAAAAAGTTAAGTAATATATACCAAGTTTATCATAAACAAACGTAGTCACATTTTATATTCAAACTAGTACAATTATAGTATCATAGTCATAGAACTTATTGATGAAGATTTGTTGGAATGCAAGGAAAAAAAAAAAAAGAAATAATCAAGCCCCAGATAATTACTAATAACTTGAGGAAAATAGAAGCTACAAAAGAAAATATGGTTATATTAAATTGTGAATTATCTATCTTTTTTAAGTAATACAACTAATTTGTGCATCATTGTTTGTTTACAATCTCCTCCCCCTCCTTTCACATGGCATATTGGGATTGATGTATGAGAAGGAAAAAGGGAGAAAATGAATAGGAAAGTGAGAAAAAGGAATGAAAAAGTAGTTTGTTTTTGTTTTTTGTTTTTTGTTTTTTTGTAATAATTCTGTAGCAGTGTAGTATCCGTAACAATCAGTAATAGTAATGGCCGCTGCAGTTGTTAGTTTGATTCCCACTGTCATGATGGGATGTAGTGATAGATGTAGTGATATTGGGATCCCAAAAAGTTCATGTAATGCCTTCATGTAATATCTGTCCACATACTTTCATTTGATTCTTATAGCACTCTTGCAATGGCATAAATTGATAAATATATTAGATATTAATATATTTTCAGATCTCTGCTATTGGCTATTGATTAAAATGATAAATTCTTTTGGAACTTATAGTATCATAGTCATAGAACTTATTGATGAAGATCTGTTGGAATGCGAGGAAAAAAAAAAAGAAATAATCAAGCCCCAGATAATTACTAATAACTTGAGGAAAATAGAAGCTACAAAAGAAAATATGGTTATATTAAATTGTGAATTATCTATCTTTTTTAAGTAATACAACTAATTTGTGCATCATTGTTTGTTTACAATCTCCTCCCCCTCCTTTCACATGGCATATTGGGATTGATGTATGAGAAGGAAAAAGGGAGAAAATGAATAGGAAAGTGAGAAAAAGGAATGAAAATGTAGTTTGTTTTTGTTTTTTGTTTTTTGTTTTTTTGTAATAATTCTGTAGCAGTGTAGTATCCGTAACAATCAGTAATAGTAATGGCCGCTGCAGTTGTTAGTTTGATTCCCACTGTCATGGTGGGATGTAGTGATAGATGTAGTGATATTTGGATCCCAAAAAGTTCATGTAATGCCTTCATGTAATATCTGTCCACATAATTTCATTTGATTCTTATAGCACTCTTGCAATGGCATAAATTGATAAATATATTAGATATTAATATATTTTCAGATCTCTGCTATTGGCTATTGATTAAAATGATAAATTCTTTTGGACTTTTGGATTAATGTGGCATTAATCTCTTGCTCATTTGGTTTGAGGTTATGATTTTGTGTGAACAGTTGTGTTTGAGTTTTAGTGACGAAGTTTGTTTGTGATGAAAAAAAAAAGAATAAAATAATTAAATTACGTATAAGTTCACAAGTTCTGCAGTAGGATTCTATTTTTATGTCAATTATTGCATGTTTAACCTAGATATGACCCAATAATATTTAAAATATCTTCCGATGTAACTGCCTAAAATTGATATGCGGTGAATTTATCATAAGTATTATGTTTTTTTGCATCATTAGGTCATATGTAAGGATTAATATATGGTATTGTATGACCAATATATGATATTTGCAGTTACATTCATTGATTTTACTGCAAAACCTGTCTGGTGAAATCCTGCAACCCTAGTTTGCATAAGTGCATGATATTTGATGGGCTTTCCTAGATTTTTGCAATTAACCCCTAGAAGCATAAAACCTCAAACCCCTAGAAGTAATTATATAATTACTACTAATGTTGGAGTTTGTAGACACTGTAAAATATGGTGTACGTATAACTTAGGTCATACTATGTTATGTCAAATATTCAAAGTGGAAAATAAATATAAATACTCATCGCATAAGATGAAAGTTGGTCTAACTGCTGCATAAGGTTATGTCTCACCTTTTTCTGTAAGTTGTGTCTAACTGCTTCTCCCATGTAGGTGACTGTAAACCTGCAAATATGTTTGAGAGGGGAGCTAATTTGGTGAACAATCAGATAATTTGTTGTTGATGTGATCCTTCTGAAAAGTGGTTGGTTTTTATGGGAATCGCTTTGGGTTCGCTTGAGGTATGTAGCTTGTGTTTAGCATGTTCCCTGCTATGCTGTCATTATATAGTCAAGACAGTTGTTTGTGATTTGCATGCATGATGTAAGCTGTAGGTAGGGACACACGATGTCTTTGCAATGCCTAGTGTTGCTTTCTCAAACATACCATATTTATTATTTAATTATTTACTTTAATCTAGTTAATTCATTATTTATTTATATTGTATTAATATATTATATGATATAATTTAATTAATAATAATAATTATTTAAATAATTATTTAATTTGATTAATTGTTTAATTATTTCACTATTTAATTTAATTTAATTATTTATATATTTTATTTTTTTACACTTCCATGTACACTATTTTCATGGCCAGTTATCTTGGAGATGAAGTGAGTCTGAGGTACGTCATGCAAGAATATGCTTGTTCTTGTCACAAACCAACTACCCTTAATATGGGTTTGGTTTTATTACTATTATTTTTATTTGCTTATGTTGCATCAGTCTAGCTCTTAACAAATTTGTTATAGTGATCCATTACTCCCTTTTTTGTTGTCTTCAGCTCAAGAGTAGTATTTCACATCCATGTTATGTTCCATGAAAATTATTTATAAATTATTTTCTGAATTGGTTCTTGTTGTATTTACTCTAGGGATACGATAAGTTGTTTTCTGAAAATTGGTTCTGATTGGATTTACCTAACATATACAATCATTTTGGTGCTTGCTTTGATAGCGTCAATATAACATGCTACTAGAAGTTAGCATCTTGTTGAAGAATTTGAACTCTTGCCTTCTCTAATCAACACACATCCGTGTGTCTACATATATTTGAAGAGAATTTACAAGATTTTTTTTTTCCACCTGAGTGGTATGGATCGTTAACTTATTTTATTTCCAAGAAATGAAATAGAAGGAAGCATAATTCCTGTAAGTAGAAACATACAGGAGTTGACCATTGTGGAGAATCCCTATATTGGACTCTCCCTCCTCCCATCTTTTTTTTTTTTGATCGACTTAAATTCGGCTTTTTCTTTAAGGCAATTGCTGCTGTAATCTATTAGTGTGGATAAGGTTGTTTTCAAAAGTGGAAGTTCACGTAGACCATAACACTACATGCCAATACCTCCCATCTTTTTTTAGATCAACTTAAATTCTGCTTTTGCTCTAAGGTATAAATTACTGCTGTATTCTAGTGACGTCGATAAGGTTATTTTCAAAAGTAGAAGTTCCTGTAGACCATGACACTACATTCTTTTGGTAGGCAGACCTTAAACCTACATGCCAATATAGATGGCTTCCTTGTTTGAATAGTTTCCATAGATAACGAGATTGTGGCAAGCTTGGTGTTGCTTATGATTGTATCATGCAATCAGGCTTGTAGCTTAAGCTTGACCTTGGCTTCGTGAATTAGTAAAGGAGCCTGAATGAGTATGTTAACGAACGGATTAAATTGCTTGGGAACCACCCATGTCAATTATTGGGTTTGGAGTTAAAATTGTTATTTTCATAAGTTTAGAAATTTAAACCCTGGCCTTGTTGGTATGGTCATGCAATGACGATTCTGATTCAGCAATCAATGCTGAGAAAGCCAAAGGATTGCATTTATATTTTGAGATGTGCTTCAACTCTTGTCAAACATGGGAATAATGGTTCTAATTAAGATTTTCAATTGGTTGAAGGCATTTTTTCTTATATGCATCAATTACTTATTTTGTGTTCAATTGTTTTCTCAAAAGCTTTACTGAATAATGGTTTTATATAGCAATATAATATAGTGCACAACAGTAAAAGCAGCAAGTTGGAGTGGTAGATATTTGACTGAATTTTTTTTAAAGCTTGGGGAGCCTTGTCTATGTAGGTAGACTTGCACATCTTCATCCCCTTGTTCTTCTTAATAAGATTTTTAATGTGTTTTGGATCCTTAGTGCAACCTACAAACATGGTTGGTAGCTTGGCAAGATTAATAAATTTATATTGGCCTTAAAATGCTATTGCAGGGTGGAGTTATGTGCACACCCACAAATTTCATTTTTCTTTACTTTATGAGCATAATTGTAAATAGATCATTGATTAAGCATATGAATAGTAATGGCCGTTGCAGTTGATTAAAATATATTAGATATTCATATATTTTCAGATCTCTCTTATTGGCTATTAATTAAAATGATAAATTCTTTTGGACTTTTGGATTAATGTTACATTAATCTCTTGCTCAATTGGTTTGAGGTTATGATTTTGTGTGAACAGTTGGGTTTGAGTTTTTGTGACGACGAAGTTTATTTGTGAAGAAAGAAAAAAGGATAAAATCATTAAATTCCGTATAAGTTCACAAGTTCTGCAGCATGATTCTATTTTTATGTCAATTTATGCGTGTTTAGCCTAGATATGCCCCAATAATATTTAAAATATCTTCTGATGTAACTGCCTGAAACGGATAAGCGGTGAATTTATCATAAGTATTATGTTTGTTTGCATCATTACGTCTTATGTCATGATTAATATATGCTATTGTATGGCCAATATATGATATTTGCAGACATTCATTGATTTTTCTGCAAAACTTGTCTGGTGAAATCCTGCAACCCTAGTTTGCTTGACTGCATGATATTTCATGGGCTTTCCTAGATTTTTGTCATTAACCCCGAAAAGCATAAAACCTCCAACCCCTAGAAGTAATTATATAATTACTACAAATGTTGGAGTTTGTAGACACTGTAAAATCTGGTGTACGTATAAATTAGGTCATACTAGGTGTAAAATCAAAGTGGAAAATAAATAAATACTCATAGCATAAGACAAAATTGGGTCTAACTGCTGCATAAGGTTATGTTTCACCTTTTTCTGTAAAGTAAGTCTAACTGCTTCTCCCATGTAGGTGACTCCGAACCCGTAAAGATGTTTGAGAGAAGAGCTAATTTGGTGAACAATCGAATAATTAGTTGTTGATGTGATCCTTCTGAAAAGTGGTTGGTTTCTATTGGAATCGCTCTGGGTTCGCCTGAAGTAAGTGGCTTGTCTTTAGTATGTTCCCTACTATGCAGTCATTATATAGTCAAGACAGTTGTTTGTGCTTTGCTTCCATGATGTAAGTTGTAGGTTGGGACACACACGATGTGTTTGCAACGCGTCGTGTTGCTTTCACAAACTCATGATATTAATTAATTTCTTTATATTATATTATATTAATATATTAATATATTATATTATATTAGTTAATTAATAATAATAATAATTTAATTAATTATTAAATTATGAATTTTTTAAATATTATTTAATTATTTATTTATTTATACACTTCCATGCACATGATTTTCATGGCCAGTTATCCTGGAGATGAACTGAGTCTGAGCTACGTCATACAAGAATATGCTTGTTCTTGTCACAAACCAACTACCCTTAATATGGGTTGGGTTTTATTACTATTATTTTTCTTTACTTATGTTGCATGATTCTAACTCGTAACAAATTTGTTATTGGGATCCATTATTCCCATTTTTGTTTTGTTCAGCTCAAGAGTAGTATTTCACATCCATGTTATGTTCCATGAACATTATTTATAAGTTATTTTCTGAATTGGTTCTTGTTTTATTTACTCTAGGGATAAAATAAATTGTTTTCTGAATATAGATTCTGATTTGATTTACCTAACATATACAATCATTTTTGTGCTTGCTTTGATAGTGTCAATATAACATGCTACTAGATGCTAGCATCTTGTTGGAGAATTTGCAGTCTTTCCTTCTGTGTTCAACACACATCCGTGTGTCTACATATATCTGAAGAGAATTTACAAGATATTTTTATTTCCACCTGAGTGGTATGGATCATTAACTTATTTTATTTCCAAAAAATGAAAAAGAAGGAAGCATACGAGAGTTGACCAATATGGAGAATCCTTGTATAGGACTCTCCCTCCTCCCATCTATTTTTTTTTATCGACTTAAATTCTGCTTTTACTTTTAAGGTAATTACTGCTGTAGTCTATTGATGTGGATGAGGTTATTTTCAAAAGTAGAAGTTCAAGTAGACCATAACACTACATTCTTTTGGTAGGCAGACCTTAAAACTACGTGCCAATATAGAAGGCTTCCTTGTTTGAATAGTTTCCATAGATAACGAGATTGTGGCAAGGTTGGTTTTTCTTATGCTTGTATCATGCAATCAGGGTTAAAGCTTAAGCTTGACCTTGGCTTCTTGAATTAGTGAAGAAGCCTGAATGAGCATGTTAACGAACGGATTAAATTGCTTGGGAACCACCCATGTCAATTATTTGGTTTGGAGTTAAAGTTGTTATTTTCATAAGTTTAGAAATTTAAACCGTAGCCTTTTTGGTATAGTCATGCAATGACGATTCTGATTCAGTAATCAATGCTGAGAAAGCCAAAGGATTGCATTTATATTTTGAGATGTGCATGTTGTCAAACACGGGAATAATGGTTCTAATTAAGATTTTCATTTGATTGATGGCACCTTTTCCTATATGCATCAATTACTTGATTTGTGTTGAATTGTTTTCTCAAAAGCTTTGTTGAATGATGGTTTTAAATAGCAATATAATATAGTGCACAACAGTTTAAGCAGCTAGTTGAAGTGGTAGATATTCGACTGAATTTTTTTTAAAGAATGCACAACCTTGTCTATGTAGGTAGACTTGCACATCTTCATCCCCTTGTTCTTCGTAATAAGAGTTTTAATGTTTTTCGGATCCTTAGTGCAACCTACAAACATGGTTGGTAGCTTGGCAAGATTAATAAATTTATATTGGCCTTAAAATGCTATTGCAGGGACACGTTACCTGGACACACACAAAATTCCATTTTTCTTTACTTTATGAGCATAAATATAAATAGATCATTGATTAAGTACATGAATAAGTCGATAGCTAGATCGTAAATTCGATTGATAAACAAAGAAGCAAAATAGAGTTGGCATGTGCAATATACATCATCAATCTGTCCAGCCTTATAAAACATATAAAATTAGACAAGTTGCATTATTTTATTATTGAAATTCTTAAAAGGCTTTAATATAGACCAAATTTATCATAAACTTACATAGCTATCCGACTCATACAATTATAGTATCATAGTCATTAGAACTTATTTATGAACATTTGTTGGAATGCGAAGAAAAAAAAAAAAAGGAAATAATCAAGCCCCAGATAATTACTAATAACTTGAGGAAAATAGAAGCTACAAAAGAAAATATGGTTCTATTAAATTGTCAATTATCTATCTTTTATAAGTATTACAACTAATTTGTGCATCATTGTCTTGTTACAATCTCCTCCCTGTCGTTTCACATTCCATATTCGGATTGATGTATGAAATGGAGAAAACGAAAAGGAAAGTGAGAAAAAAGAATGAGAAGGTAGTTTGTTTTTGTTTTGTTTTTTTTTTTTTTTTTTTTGTAATAATTCTGTACCAGTTTGGTATCCGTGACAATCAGTAATGGCTGCTGCAGTTGTTAGTTTGATTCCTACTGTCATGGTGGGATGTAGTGATATTTGGATCCCCAAAAGTTCATGTATTGCCTTCACGTAATATCTGTCCACATACTTTCATTTGGTTCTTATAGCACTCTTGCATTGGCATAAATTGATAAATGTGTTAGATATTCATATATTTTTATATATCTGTTATTGGCTATTGATTAAAATAATAAATTGTTTTGGACTTTTGGATTAATTTGTCATTAATCTCTTGCTCAATTGGTTTGAGGTTATGATTTGTCATTACGTCATATGTCATGATTAATATATGGTATTGTATGGCCAATATACGATATTGGCAGTTACATTCATTGGTTTTTCCGCAAAACCTGTCCGTTGAAATCCTGCAACCCTAGTTTGCATGACTGCTTCATGGGTTTTCCTAGATTTTTGCAATTAACCCCTAGAAGCATAAAACCTCAAACCCCTAGAAGTAATTCTATAATTACTACTAATCTTGGAGTTTGGGTGAATTGCTAATTTGGTGACCAATCAGATTATTAATTGTTGATGTCATCCTTCAGAAAAGTGGTTGGTTTTTATTGGAATCGGTCCTGGTTCGACCGAGCTATGTGGCTGTCATTAGTATGTTCCCTGTTATGCTGTCATTATATAGTCAAGAGTATGCTTTGCATGCATGATGTAAGCTGTAGGTTGGGACACACACATGATGTGTTTGCAATGCCTCGTGTTGCTTTCACAAACTCATGATATTAATTATATAATTAATTAATTTATTTATTTATTTTTATTAATATAATTAATTAAGAATTTAATTTAATTTAATTATTTATTTATTTTTATAATTCCATGTACATTATTTTCATGGTCAGTTATCTTGGAGATGAACTGAGTCTAAGCTACGTCATACATGAATATGCTTGTTCTTGTCGCAAACCAACTACCCTTAATATGGTTTGGGTTTTATTGCTATTATTTTTATTTACTTATGTTGCATATTCTAACTCTCAACAAATTTGTTATAGTGATCCATTATTCCCTTTTTTGTTTTCTTCAGCTTAAGAGTAGTATTTCACGTCCATGTTATGTTACATGAACATTATTTATAAATTATTTTCTGAATACGTTCTTGTTGTATTTACTCTAGGGATAAAATAAATTGTTTTCTGAATATAGATTCTGATTTGATTTACCTGACATATACAATCATTTTGGTGCTTGCTTTGATTGTGTCAATATAACATGCTACTAGAAGTTGGCATCTTGTTGAAGAACTTGCAGTGATGGCTTCTCTGATCAACACACATCCGTGTGTCCACATATATATGAAGAGAATTTACAAGATATTTTTATTTCCACCTGAGTGGTATGGATCATTAAAATATTTTATTTCCATGAAATGAAAAAGAAGGAAGATAATTCCTGTAAGTAGAAACATACAGGAGTTGACCATTGTGGAGAATCCCTATATTGGACTCCCCCTCCTCCCATCTATTTTTTTTTTTTTTGATCGGCTTAAATTCTTCTTTTTCTTTGAGGTATAAATTACTGTTGTTTTCTAATGATGTGGATAACGTTATTTTCAAAAGTAGAAGTTCAAGTAGACCATAACACTACATTCTTTTGGTAGGCAGACCATAAAACTACATGGCAATATTGAAGGCTTCCTTGTTTGAATAGTTTCCATAGATAATGAGATTGTGGCAAGCTTGGTTTTGCTTATGCTTGTATCATGCAATCAGGCTTGAAGCTTAAGCTTGACACTGGCTTCTTGAATTAGTAAAGTAGCCTGAATGAACATGTTAACAAACGGATGAAATTACTTGGGAACCATGCACCCTTGTCAATTATTGGGTTTGGAGTTAAAATTGTTATTTTCACAAGTTTGGAAATTTAAACCATGGCCTTATTGGTATAGTCATGCAATGACGATTCTGATTTAGCAATCAATCCTGAGACAGCCAAAGGATTGCATTTATATTTTGAGATGTGCTTCTTGTCAAACACGGGAATAATGGTTCTAATTAAGATTTTCAATTGATTGAAGGCACCTTTTCCTATATGCATCAATTACTTATTTTGTGTTCAATTGTTTTCTCAAAAGCTTTGCTGAATGATGGTTTTAAATAGCAATATAATATTGTTAAGCACAATAGTTTATGCAGCAAGTTGGAGTGGTTGATATTTGACTGAATTTCTTTTTTAAAGCATGCTCAGCCTTGTCTATGTAGGTAGACTTGGACGTCCTCATCCCCTTGTTCTTCGTAATAAAATTTTTAGTCTGTTTTGGTTCCTTAGTGCAACCTACAAACATGGTTGGTAGCTTGACAAGATTAATAAATTTATATTGGCCTTAAAATGCTATTGCATGGGGGGGGGGGGGGGGGGGGGGGGAGAGTTATGTGCACACACTTAAAATTCCATTTTTCTTTACTTTATGGGCATAAATATAAATAGATCATTGATTAAGCACATGAATAAGTCGATAAGTAGATCGAAAATTCAACAGATAAATAAACAAGCAAAATAGAGTTGGCCTGTACAATATAGATCATCAATCTGTCAAGCCTTATAAAACACACAAAATTCCATTTTTCTTTAGTTTATGAGCATAAATATAAATAGATCATTGATTAAGCACATAAATAAGTCGATAACTAGATCGCAAATTCGATAGATAAATAATGAAGCAAAATAGAGTTGGCATGTACAAATACATCATAAGTCTGTCAAGCGTCATAAAACATATAAAATTAGACAAGTTCCATTATTTTATTATGGAAATTCTTAAAAAGTTAAATAATATATACCAAATTTATCATAAACTTACATAGTCATATTTTATATTCCAACTCATACAATCATAGTATCATAGTCATAGAACTTATTGATGAAGATTTGTTGGAATGCAAGGAAAAAATAAAAAAGTAAAAAGAAATAATCAAGCCCCAGATAATTACTACTGACTTGGGAAAATAGAAGTTACAAAAGAAAATATGGTCATATTAAATTGTCAATTATCGTTCTTTTAGTATTACAACTAATTTGTGCATCATTATCTTGTTACAATCTCCTCCCCCTCCTTTCACAAGGCATATTGGGATTGATGTATGAAAAGGAAAAAGGGAGAAAACGAAAAGGAAAGTGAGAAAAAAGAATGAAAAAGCTGTTTGTTTTTGTTTTTGTTTTTTTTGTAATAATTCTGTAGCTGTGTAGTATCCGTAACAATCAGTCGTGGTTGATGCAGTTGTTAGTTTTATTCCCGCTGTCATGGTGGGATGTAGTGATATTTGGATCCCAAAAAGTTCATGTAATGCCTTCATGTAATATCTGCCCACATACTTTCATTTGGTTCTTATGGCACTCTTGCATTGGCATAAATTAATAAATATATTAGATATTCATATATTTTCAGACCTCTGTTATTGGCTATTGATTAAAATGATAAATTCTTTTTGGACTTTTGGATTATTGTGTCATTAATATCTTGCTCAATTGGTTTAAGGTTATGATTTTTTGTGAACAGTGTGATTGAGTTTTAGTGACGAAGTTTGTTTGTGAAGAAAACAAATTATGTATAAGTTCACAAGTCCTGCAGTAGGATTCTATTTTTATGTCAATTATTGCATGTTTAACCTAGATATGACCTAATAATATTTAAAATATCTTCTGATGTAACTTCCTAAAATTGATACCCGGTGAATTTATCCTAAGTAATTTGTTTGTTTGCATCATTACGTCATATGTCATGATTAATATATGGTATTGTATGGCCAATATGTGATATTCGTAGTTACATTTATTGATTTTTCTGCAAAACTTGTCAGGTGAAATCGTGCTACCCTAGTTTGCATTACTGCTTTTTATTTCATGGGCTTTCCTAGATTTTTGCAATTAACCCCTAGAAGCATAAAAACTCAAACCCCTAGAAGTAATTATACAATTACTACTAATGTTGGAGTTTGTAGACACACTACTGGTGTACGTTAACTTAGGTGATACTTGGTGGAAATTTTAAGGCAATTTTATATTATATCAATTATGGAAATTCGAAAATAAATATAAATACTTATCGGAGAAAGTGGGTCTAGCTGTTGCATAAGGTTATGTTTTTCCTTTTTCTTTAAAGTGGGTCTAACTGCTTCTGCCATGTAACCCTAAACCATAAAACACTAAACTCTATACCCTAAAACCCTAAGTCCTAAACCCTAAATCCAAAATCATAACTTTAAACCCCAAACCCTAAAGCCAAAAGCCTAAAACCTAAGCCCTAAAACCTAAACACCTAAACCCAAAACCCTAAACCCTAAACTCTAAACACAAAACCCTAACCACAAACCCTAAATGCTAAACCCTGGCCCCTACACCCTAAACCCTAAATCTGAAAACCCAAAATCCAAGACCCTAAAAACTCTAAACCCTAAACCCTAAAATCTAAACACTTAAACCCAAAACCCTAAACCCTACACTCTAAACCCTAAACGATAAACCCTGAACACTAAACCCAAAACCCTAGACCTAAACCATAAACCCTAAACCCTAAACCATAAATCCAAAACCCTAAACCCAAAACCCTAATCCCAAAACCCTAAGTCCTAAACCATAAACAGTAAAACCTAAACCCTAAAACCCAAAAACCTAAACCCTAAACCCAAAACTGTAAAACCTAAACCCAAAACCCTAAACCCTTACCCTATACACTAAACCCTAAACCCTAACTCTAAACCCTAAACCCTAAACCCTAAACACTAAATCCTAAGCCCTAAACCCTAGACCCTAAAAAACCTAAAACCTAAACCCTAAATGATAAAACCAAAACCCTAAAACCTAAACACCTAACTCTAAACACTAAACCATAAACCCTAAACCCTAAATACTAAATGCTAAACATTAAACCCTAAACCCTAAACACTAAACCCTAAGCCATAAACCCTAAACTGTAAAACCTAAACCCTAAAACCTAAACCCCTAAACCCTAAACCCTAAACCCTAAACTCTAAACCTAAACCCTAAAACCTAAACCTTAAAACTTAAACCCGTAAAACCAAAACCCAAAACCCAAAGCCGTAAACACTAAGCCTTAAAAACCCAAACCCTAACCGCTAACCACGTAAACCCTAAACCCTAAACCCCAAACCGTAAACCGTAAACCCTAGACCTACAAACCCTAAAACATAAACCCTAAAACCTAAAACCTAAACACCTAAAACCTTAAGCCATAAACTGTAAAAACCCTAAACCCTAAACCCTAAACACTAAACACTAAACCATAAACCCTAACCCAAAACCCTAAACCTTAAAACCTAAAACCCTACACCCTAAACCCTAAATCGAAAACCTTAAACCATAAACCCTAAACCCTAAAGCCAAAATCGTAAAAGCTAAACCCTAAAACCTAAACACCTAAACCCTAAACCCTAAACCCTAAACCCTAAAACCCAAACCCTAAGCCCTAAGCCCTAAACACTAAACCCTAAACCCTAACTCTAAACCCTAAAACTTAAACCCAAAACCCAAAACCCTAAAACCTAAACACCTAAACCCTAAAACCTAAACACATAAACCCTAAAACATAAACACCTAAACCGCAAACCCTAAACCCTAAACCCTAAACCCTAAACACTAAATCCTAAGCCCTAAACCCTACACCCTAAAAACCCTAAAACCTAAACCCTAAAGGATAAAACCTAAACCCTAAAACCTAAACACCTAAATCAAAACACTAAACCAGAAACCCTAAACCCTAAATACTAAATCCAAAACACTATACCCTAAACCCTAAACACAAAACGCTAAGACCTAAACCCTAAACCGTAAAACCTAAACCTAAAAACTAAACCCCTAACCCCTAAACCCTAAACCCTAAATCCTAAATCCTAAACCCTAAACCCTAAACCTAAACCCTAAAACCTACACCTTAAAAATTAAACACATAAACCCAAAACCCTAAACCTTAAGCCCTAAACACTAAACCCTAACCCCTAACCATAAACCCTAAACCCAAAACTATAAACCGTAAACCGTAAACCGTAAACTCTAGAACTAAAAACCCTAAAACATAAACCCGAAACCTTATAACCCTAAACCCTAATCCTTGAACCCTAAATCATAAACCCTAAACTCTAAACCCTAAACACCAAACACTAAACCATAAATCCTAACCCAAAACCCAAAACCCAAAACCTTAAACCTTAAAACCTGAAACCCAAAACCCAAAACCCTAAACCCTAAATCCAAAACCTTAAACCCTAAACCCTAAAGCCTAAACCGCTAAACCCTAAAACCTAAACACCTAAACGCTAAATCCTAAACCCTAAACCCTAATACCTAAACCCTAAGCCCTAAGCCCTAAACACTAAACCTTAAACCCTAACACTAAATCCTAAACCCAAAACCCAAAACCCTAAACCCTAACACTAAATCCTAAACACAAAACCCAAAACCCAAAACCCTAAACCCTAAAACCTAAACACCAAAACCCTAAACACCTAAACACTTAAACCCTAAACCCTAAAACCTAAACCCTAAACCCTAAACCCTAACTCTAAACCCTAAACCCTAAACCCTAAACACTAAATTCTATCCCCTAAACCCTAGACCCTTAAAACGCCAAAACCTAAACCCCCTACAACCTAAACACCTAAACTCTAAATCCTAAACCCTAAATGCTAAACACTAAACCCCAAACACTAAACCCTAAACCCTAAACCCTGAGCCTTAAACTCTTAAACTCTAAACCCTAAACCCTAAAACAAAAACTCCCAAACCCTAAAACCTAATGCCTAAAGCCTAAACCCTAAAACCCTAAACCCTAAACCCTAAACCCTAAATCCAAAACCCTAAACACTAAACCCAAAACCCTAAAACCTAAACCCTAACAACTAAACCCTAAACCCTAAACCCTAAACCCTAAACCCTAAGTCCAAAACCCAAAAACCCAAAACCCAAAACCCAAAACCCAAAACCCTAAAACCTAAACACCTAAACCCTAAACCCTAAACCCTAAACCCTAAACACTAAACTCTAACCCCAAATCGTAAACCCTAAAACCTAAACCCTAATTTCTAGACCCTAAACCCTAAACCCTAAACCCTAAACCATATACACTAAACTCTAAACCCTAACTCTAAAACCTAAACCCTAAACCCTAAACACAAAATTCTAACCCCTAAACCCTAGACCCTTAAAACCCCAAAACCTAAACCCTAAACCCTAAAACCTAAACATTTAAACTCTAAATCCTAAACCCTAAATGCTAAACACTAAACCCTAAACCCTAAACCTTAAACCTTTAGCCTTAAACCCTAAACCCTAAACCGTAAAACCTAAACCCTAAAACCAAAACTCCTAAACCGTAAAGCCTAAACCTAAACCCTAAACCCTAAAACCCTAAACCCTAAACTCTAAACCCTAAATCCAAAACCCTAAACTCTAAACCCAAAACCTTAAAACCTAAACCTTAACACCAAAACCCAAAACCCTAAACAGTAAACCGTAAACCCAAGTCTAAAACCATAAAACCCAAAACCCTAAACTCTAACACCTAAACCCTAAACCCTAAATTCTAAATCAAAAAACCTAAACCCTAAACCATAAACCCTAAACCCTAAACCCTAACCTTAAACCATAAACCATAAATCCTAAACCCCAAAACATAAGTCCTAAAACCTAAACACCTAAACCCTAAACACTAAACCCAAAACCATAAACCATAAACCCTAAACCTTAAGGCCTAAACACAAAACCCTAACCCCAAACCCTAAACCCTAAACCCTAAACCCTAAACCCTAGGCGCTAAAAGCCCAAAACCTAAACCCTAAACCCTTGCCCCAAACACAAACCCCAAACACTAACCCTAAACCCGAAACCCTAAACCCTAAACCCTAAAACCAAAACCCTAACCCCTAAACCCTAAGCTATAAACCCTAAATCCTAAATCCTAAATGCTAAACTCAAAAGCTTGAACCCTAAACCCTAAACCCTAAACTCCAAGTCATAAACCCTAAACCCTAAGCCTTCAACCCTAAACTTTAAACCCTAAACCTAAAACCCCAAACCCCAAACCCTAAACCCTAAATACTTAATAGTAAACCTTAAACCCTAAACCCTAAATCTAAAACCATAAACCCTAAACCCTAGACCCTAAACCCTAAACCAAAAACCCTAAAACCTAAACCCCAAAACCTAAACACCTAAACCATAAATCCTAAACCCTATACCCTAAACCCCAAACCCCAAACACTAAGCACTAAACCCTAAACACTAAACCCCAAACCGTAACCCTAAACCATAAACCCTAAACCCTAAAACCTAAGACCTAAAACCTAAAACCATAAACCCTAAACCCTAAACCCTAGGTAGTAAAAGCCCTAAACCTAAACCCTAAACCCTAGCCCCAAATACAAACCCCAAACACTAAACCCTAAACCCTAAACCCTACAACCATAAACCTTAAAACCAAAACCCTAACCCCTAAACCCTAAGCTATATAAACCCTAAATCCTAAATCCTAAACGCTAAACTCAAAATCTTGAACCCTAAACCCTATACCCTAAACTCTAAGCCATAAACCCTAAACCCTAAGCTTTCAACCCTAAACTTTAAACCCCAAACCCTAAACCCCGAACCCTAAACCCCGAACCCTAAACGCTAAGCACTAAACCCTAAACACTAAACCCCAAACCCTAACCCTAAACCATAAACCCTAAACCCTAAAACCTAACACCTAAACCGAAAACCATAAACCCTAAACCCTAAAAACTAAACCCTAACCCCTAACCATAAAACCCAAACCCTAAACCCTAAACCCTAGACCCTAGACCTAAAAGCCATAAAACCTAATCGCTAAAGCCTAAAACCTAAACACCTAAACCTTAAAACCTAAATTGTAAACTCTAAACCCTAAACACTAAACACTAAACCACAAACCCTAACCCAAAAACCTAAACCCAAAATCCTAAACCCTAAAACATAAAACCCAAAACCCCAAACCCTAAATCCAAAACCTTAAATCCTAAACCCTAAACCCTAAAGCCCAAACCGTAAAAGCTAAACCCTAAAATCTAAACCCTAAACCCTAAACACTAAACCATAAGCCCTAAACACTAAACCCTAAACCCTAAACTCTAAACCCTAAACCCTAAACACCTAAACCCCAAACCCTAAATCCTAAACCATAAACCTTAGACCTTAAACCTTAAACCCACACACTAAGCTTTAAACCCTAACTCTAAACCCTAAACCCTAAACCCTAAACACTAAATCCTAATCCCTAATCCCTAGAACCTAAAAACCCCAAAACCTAAACCCTAAACCCTAAAACCTAAACACGTAAACACTAAACCCCAAACTTTAAATGCTAAACACTAAACCCTAAACCCAAAACCCTAAATTGTAAAACGTAAACTCTAAAACCTAAACTTCAAAACCCTAAACCCTAAAACCTAAACCCTAAACCTTAAAACCATAAACCCTAAACCGTAAACCCCTAACCCTAAAACCTAAACCCTAACAACTAAACCCTAAACCCGAAATACGAAACCCTAAAACCCAAAACCCAAAACCCTAACACCTAAACCCTAAACCCTAAACTCTAAATCAAAAACCCTAAACCCTAAACCATAAACCGTAAACCATAAACCCTAAACCTAAAAGCTTAAACCCTAAACCGTAACCCCAAACCCTAAACCCTAGACATTAAAAACCCTAAACCCTATTCCAAACACTAACCCCAAACCTTAAACCCGAAACTTGAAACCCTAAACCTTAAACCGTATAACCACAAACAATAAACCCTAAACCCCAACCCCAAAACCCTAAGCCATAAACTCTAAACCCTAAACCCTAAATGCTAAACTCAAAGCCTTGAATCCGAAACCATAAACCCCAAACTCTAAACTCTAAGTCATAAACCCTAAATCCTAACCCCTAAACCCTAAATTTTAAATCCTAAACCCAAAACCCCAAACCCTAAACCCTAAACCCTAACCCTAAATACAAAATAGTAAACACTAAACCCTAAACCCTAAACCCTAAATCCTAAACGCTAAACCCTAAATTCAAAACCCTAAACCCTAAACAGTAGACCCCAAACCCTAAACCCTAAAACCTAAACACCTGAACCATAAACCCTAAATCCTGAATCCTAAAAGTTGAACCCTAAACCCTAAGCACTAAACCCTAAACCCTAACCCTAAAACCTAAACCCTAAACCCTAAAACCTTATACCATAAAACACTAAACTTTAAACCCTCAAACCCTAAACCCTAAATCAAAGTCCATAAACCCTAAGCCCTAAACCCTTTAGCCCAAAACCTTAACCATAAAACCTAAACACCTAAACCCAAAACCCTAAACCTTAAACCCTAAACCCAAAACACTAAACCCTAACTCCAAACCCTAAACCCTAAACCCTAAACCCTAAACCCAAAAACATAAACCAAAAACCATAAACACTAAACCCTCAAAACCCTAAACACTAAACCCTAAACCCTAAAACCTAAACACCTAAACACCTAAACCCTAAACCATAAATCCTAAACTCTAAACTCTAAACACTAAACCATAAACCCTGAAGACTAAACCCTAAACCCTGACCCTAAACCCTAAACCTTAAACCCTAAATCTAAAACCCTAAACCCTAAACCTAAAACCCTAAACCCTAAACTGTAAAACCTAAAGTGTAAAACCTGAACACCTAAACCCTAAACCCTAAACCCTAAACAATAAACACTAAACCCAAATTTTAAACACTAAACCCTAAACACTAAACAGTAATGTCTAAACCCTAAAACATTAGACCCAAAAAACCCTAAAACCTAAAACTTAAACCATTAAACCTAAACCTTAAAACCTAAACACCTAAATTCTAAACCCTAAAACCTAAACACCTAAACCCTAAACCCTCAACACTAAACCCAAAACCGAAACCGTAAACCCCAAATTCTAAACCCTAAACCAAAAGTCCTAAAGCCTAAACCCTAAACCCTAGACCTCAAAAACCCTAAACCGTAATCCCTAAACCCTAAACCTAAACCCTAACCCCAAACCCTAAACATGAAACCCTAAACCTTAAACCCTATAACCCTAAGCCCTAAACCCAAAACCCAAAACCCAAAACCCTAAGCCCTAAAACCCTAAACCCTAAACCCTAAGCCCTAAACCCTAAACCCTAAACCTTAAACCCAAAACCCTAAACCTCAAAACCCTAAACCCAAAACCCAAAACCCTAATACCAAAACCCTAAAACTTAAACACATAAACCCTAAACCCTAAACACTAAACCCAAAACATTAAACCCTAAACATTAAACCAAAAATCTTGACCCTAAACACAAAACCCAAAACCCCAATCCCAAAACCCTAAACCCAAAACCCTAGACCCTAAAAACCTTAAACCATAACCCCAAACCGAAACCCTAACCCAAAATCCTAAACCCGAAACATGAAACCCTAAACCCTAAACCCTAAATCATAAACCTAAAACCTTAAACCCTAAACCCAAAAACCTAAACCGCAAACCCTAAACACAAAACCCTAAACCCTGAACACTAATAACTAAATACTAAACCCTAAACCCTTAACCCTAAACCCTAAAACCTAAACCCTTAACCCTAAACCCTAAACACTAAACCCTAAACCCTAAACCCTAAAACCCTAAACCCTAAAAACACTAAACTCTAAACCCTAAAACCCTAAACCCTAAACCCTAAACCCTAAACTCTAAACCCTAAACCTTAAACCCTAAACCCTAAAACCAAAACCCTAAACCCTAATCTTAGCCCCAATCCAAAAACCCAAAACCCGAGACACTAAAAACCCTAAACCCTAAACCCTGAACCCTAAAACCTAAACCCTAAAACCCAAACACCTAAACATTAAAACCCAAAAACCTAAAACCCAAAACCCTAAACTCTAAACCCTAACCATAAACCCTAAACACTAAACACTAAACCATAACCCTAAACCCTAAACCCTAAACCCTAAACCCAAAAAACCCCAAACCCTAAATCCTAAACCCTAAATCGTAAACCCTTAACCCTATACCCTAAACCCTTAATACTCAATAGTAAACACTAAACCCTAAATCTGAAACAATAAACCCTAAACCCTAAACCCTAAACCCTAAACCCAAAACCCTAAACCCTAAACCCAAAACCCTAAAACTTAAACCCTAAAACCAAAACACCTAAACCATAAACCCTAAACCCTAAACCCTAAACCCTAAACCCTAAACCCTAAACCCTAAACCCTAAAACCCAAACCCAAACCCTAAAACCCTAAACCCTAAACCCTAAAACTTAAAACCTAAACCCAAAACACTAAACCCTAAACCCTAAAAACTAAACCCCTAACCCCTAACCATAAACCCAAACCCTAAACCCTAAACACTAAACCCTAAACCTAAAAGCCATAAACCCTAATCACCAAACCTAAACCTAAAACCTAAACCTTAAAAACCTAAATTGTAAACTCTAAACCTTAAACACTAAACACTAAACACTAAAACACTAAACACTAATCACTAATCACTAAACATTAAACCCTAAACCCAAAACCCTAACCCTAAATCACAAACCCTTAACCCTAAACCCAAAAACTAAAAACCCTAAATCGTAAACCCTTAACCCTAAACCCTAAACCCTAAATACTTAATAGTAAAAACTAAACCCTAAACCGTAAACCCTAAATCTGAAACCATAAACCCTAAACCCTAACCAAAACCGTAAACCTAAACACTTAAACATAAATCCTAAACCACTAATGAATTACGCGTCAAAACTGCGTAATTGGAAGCTTATCCCGGGCTTTACCGTTTATATTTTAATTAAATGTCCAAAATTGTCCAATATTTTAATAACGTGCCAAAAATCATCATTCTGAACTTTATTGCCACTATTTATGAAATTTTGGTAATTTTTTGTCGCAGGAAAATTCCCGAAAACCAAAACCGACACCTGTTCGTATTCGTGCATAACTTTTCCGTCCGAACTCCAATTGAGATGATTCAAATTTTTGGAAGGAAAGAGGAAAGGATCATCTACAACTTTTGTGTTTTAAGTTTTGTGGAGATACGGGCTCCAGAAGAACAGAATTTGCAATGAACAGAGAACAAAAAAATATAATAATTCGGGTCCTCTAAATGGGTCAAATCTCTAATAAGGGTCAGGGCTTCTTCTCAACTCTATTTATTATACATTTCCCCTCTTTCCAGCGTGTGCCAGCGCACAAGCTTTCTCTCCTCTCCTCCCTCCTCTCCTCTTAAATCCTTATTCTTCTTCTTCTTCTTCTATTATTCTCTTCTCATTACTTTCCTGCTGTTTCCTGTCTTATCTTTTGGTATTTCTTTTAGTATTTTATATCTTTCAGTATTCTCTTCTTCTTTTCCTTTCTTCTTCTCCTTCCCTTCTTTTCCCCTCGTTTTTTCTGCTGTATGTGAAATCCTCTGCCAAACCAAGAGACACACACCACAGCCAGAAACTCCACACGGCAGCGCCACCTTGCAGAATCATTAGCAACTTCTCCTTCGGCCACAGCACTGTCTCGGCCAGCAACACAGCAGCAGCAAGCCCCTCTGCTCCAGCCTTCATCACAGCCACCCGAGACCACAGCCACCCGAGCATAGGAACAGCAGTCCTGCGCCCCTTCTCTGCTTTTCTAGTTGCAATGAATGATGTGTCTTTTATTGTTTAAGTTTATTTGGAATTTGGGATTTGAGTATGTGTTAAGGGATTTTAGTTTTTTTTTATTGAAGTTTAAATTTTTTATTTACTCTTATTGTTCTAAATTAAAGTTAGTCTTAGGTCTAAAACATTTAAATTAGTCCTGCTTTATTTATCTTCGCTTAATTTAAATTTTGATTTTGTTTTAAAAAAAATAATAAAATAAAATAAAATACGAAAAAAAGAGGGAAGTGTTTTGTTTTTTTTTACGAAATTAGAATAGTTATCTTTTCAAGATTTAATTTTTATTTTTTGAAACTTGATTTAGTTTAGGGTCGTTTTTTTATTAAGTTTGTGTTTTTATTGTGTCTTGTTTTCATTTAATTCATTAATAATTTAGTTTTTAATTCGAGGTTCTTCTTGTTAAAGGTTCGTTGTTATCGTTTGTGAGTAATATAGTTAAGGTTTTAATGAGTGTTTTAATTGCATATTCAAAGTTCCTTCTTTAATTGAAGTGCTTTAAGTGTTTCCGGAAGTAGGATCAGAGTTTCATTTGTTGTCCGGTTTATTTAGTGCATGTTAGTTAGAGGTTGTAATATTAAGTGTAATTTTAATTCATCAAAAGTGGAAATGAACAATTTGAAATGAAAAACCCCGAATATGAACTAAGTTCAATGCATTTTGTGTCCGATTGGAACGAATGTATAACGTCGAGATTAAAAACGAATTCCCTAGACGATTAACACTGGACTATTAGTACACGACACAAATCTATACTGAGATGATTTTCCGAGTGATCATTTGTTTGAGTGAGTAATCTAAAACTAAACCAAGGTAACCCTCTGAAACACCGAAAAACTAAACCCAAACCTCAACCGTAAACCATACACCCAAACCCTAAACCCTAACACATAAACCAAAAACTATACAACCCTTAACCCTAG
>NC_080419.1:65257822-65382822 GCF_029873635.1 Malania oleifera
TGCACTCTAGAGTCTACAGAACCTAGCAACCTAAGCTCTGATACCAAACTGTAACGACCTGCCTACTTTTCCATATTTATTTTTTTCCCTTCTTTTCCATATAGTAACATACATAATAACCCTGCTAAACTATTATAGTTGTGATCCACCTGGACCCATGGGAGTACTAGGGATACACCTATCATACAACTTTGATACCTAAGCAACGAAAAACATAAAATCACATACATGCCATAAACTACCAGAAACCATACCAGAGTTCTACTAAACCTGTTATATATATATACATACATCTCAAAAAGACCAAAAAGTATCCTAGGGTCATAATCACAAAAATCCATCTAACCCTAGCTCATCCACTTACCCTACAGACAAGGTAACTTAAACCACTTCTACTGCTACGAGGCTCTATCCGCCCTCCTACCTGGAATTCCTGAAATGTTTGTAATGCTGGAGTGAGATACCTTTCAGTAAGGGAGAAAAATTAATATCAGTGTGTGGCAACATGAGTATTTTTCGTGATATACATATAAACAGTACATAATTCATATCAGGTCTAAATAGTTGTATCATTATTGAATAAAACATGATTTAACATAATATAGTTTAACATATTAAATTCTTGTACTGGAAAATCATCTTATATAAACATACCATACTTAAATTATACCCAGGATAGATAGATAGCTAGCTATCGTCATGTCTTACCCCCCCACATGACAGGGTTGTGCGGCCCGAAGGCTAGACCTAGCAATGGCTGTCTGACCATGCTAAGTCAATATCGGTTATAGTGTAAGTACGATGGGCTTGTTCCACCTGGGTCGGGCTACCAGGTGAACTACAATACTCCCATAAAGTCACATCAGTTGTCATCTCCCACACTGTATATAAGATGTGTGGTAGCACTAACATAAACGTAAACGTAAACGTAAACATACAACTACGGTAATATGCTTCGTGAAACTAAACTAAGCTATCCGAGTTGTGATAACATAAAATACATTTCACAATATTGAACATAGCAGTTCCATATTTCAGAGTAAACATAACATAAACATATTTCATAATTTCTTACATATCATACATAATCACGGCGTCAACGCCGGCATAATTCATAATGTAAAAATCACGGCATTTATGCTGATATAATTCATAACGTAAAAATCACGGCATTTATGCCAGCATAATTCATAACGTAAAAATCACGACATTTACGTCGGCATAATTCATAACATAATTAACATAAATTCTTAAAACCATAGTTTTTGTACTATTTTTATGGTTTTCCTGATAACTGCTTTAACATGCTTATCTTGGAAAAATCATAATATTTCATGTTGACTCTATGAGTCCAATCCAGTTTTGATAATGACAAATCACTTGACATTTGATTTGTGTATTGAGTTTGTGAACAGGAACTATATTAAGCATGCACGAAAGGTTAACAAGTCATGGAAGCCATAAAGAATAAAGCATACATATTTGGGTAAGATCCATGAAACTTAAAGAGTACAAGAATGAAGATGCAAGCGACAAGTTCAAGAGCGTTGTGGGAATGGGTACTTAGAACCAATGTATTTACATTTTCATATGATTTAATTTGAGGCTCAACATATACCCTAAAATGACTTTAGGACTCATGCATTTCATGAACATCATTAGGGGACATTCATGGACTTAGAAATATTTTTAAAACATCAAAAAATATTTTTATAAAAGAGCCAAGAAAGAGAACAAGGTAGAATTTCAAATTGTAAAGAATAAATTCAGGAAATAGGAACTTCATACGACTGAACTCAACGGTTAGTCACCTAAAGTTGCCACTTTAGAAGACCAAAGTTAACCTCAGTCGTCTTAAGAATTTCTTCAAAAGACTGAAGATTAAGTTCAGTCGCCTGAAGAATTTTTGGTGAAACACAAAACCTGGCAGAAGCACCTCAGAAGACTGAACTCAGGCTTCAGTTGTCTGAACCCGACACTTCAGTCATTTAAACCCCAAACTTCAGTCGTCTGACCCTGTGTCCAGGTTATTTTTTTGAAACTTTAAGAAACTTCAGTCATCTAGGTCTTTGGCCTCAGTAGTCTGAACTTGCGGGAAAGTTTAAAAATTTATTTTTTAATGAAAGAACACGCGAGCTATTTCTTTGATCCAACAGTTAGGATTGATTCTAAGGGTAAGACACCTATTTATACATCATCTAAACCCTAGTGCTAAAGCTAAGATCAATAAGAAGAGAAGAGAACATCTTTTTGAAAGAGAATTGAGAACTTTGAACACATTGCTATATGATTGCCTGTACTCCAACTTATACTCATCAAGCTTGCGCAAATCAACTCAGAAAAACGAAAGGGATTTCTTATACACATCTTGATTTCATATTGGTATTGAGGTTTGGTGAATCGATCTGCTCATTAATAGTTATTCTCATAGAGTTTCTTCATCTATACTAATTTGCTGATTAATATATATTTTTCAAAGAGTTTTTCATTGCAAAATCCATTTTTGAATATTTATTAAGAGGTTGATCTTGAGTGTGCATGTATTAAATCATCTTAATAAGATTACCACTTGAGAAAAGCTTTTGTCATTGATTAAATATTTTTGAGTCAAGTGAGTTTTCATTCAAAGACTTGATATTGTCAATATTACAAAACCACTTGGTTGAATATCCATAGTGTTCATAATGATATATTATTGAGGGATATTTTCTGAAAGATATTATATTGGTTTTTTGATCTTTGGAATACATATCTAGTATATATATTTGCATATTACAAACATCATTGTGTGATTGAATATTTGAAAGAAAGTTGTTGATTTTGATTGATATAATATTCAAGACAAAGTTTTTGAATAAGTTCACATTAGATATATTTGTGCATTTTCGCAAAGTGAACTAGAACCCTAATATTCTCCAAAGCTTTTATATAAATATTTTTGGGAGATTTGATAAAAAGGGAAGTTAGTGAATCATATTCTTGCATATAACGATTATATCATTACATTTATTCTGAGCTTCAAGTTTCATCATATGATTATGATGAAGCAACATTGAGTGTTTTGTAGATTTGATATTATCTTGTAATCCAGGTTTGGGTTGTGAACCGGGTTTGAGGAGAGAGCTATATCTCTTGTAAGCAGCGGATTAGGAGGAAGTTGTACCTCTTGTAAGCAACAGATGTAAGGGAAGCTCCATCCCAATTTAAGGAGCAGGGATTATAGTGGAATCCTTGAGTGGGTTGCTCAAGGCGAGGACGTAGGCCGGGTTGGCTGAACCTCGTAAAATCACATTTGCATTCTCTCTTCCCTTATCTCTTTATTTTCCACACTGCATTTCATTACTCATATTTCATGTGTGTATGTTTGAATAACCTCACACAAACTTGATAAGTAATGAGTTAAATTTAGAAAGAGGGACTGAGAGGTAAATAATTTTAAAGAATTTTAAAACACCCAATTCACCGCCCTCCTAGGATTACACACTTAAATCAACATTTCAATATAACATAATTTTCATGAAAATATTATACTCATGCCACACAAATGTACATAACCTTATAAACCCATAATTTATTCTAAGATCATATTTTTATATAAAATGTGTTAAAATCATTTCCCTGTTCAACAATAGTATTCCCAAACATAATTCTATATTATACATATTTTCCTGAAAATAAATGTTGTTTAATTCATAATAATTTCATGAAAAATACTAACTTAATTTATCCCCTTACCTAGCTTACTGAGAAGCCCACAAAATATTCCAAACCTACACCCGCGTGTTCCCTAGCTCAACACTCTGAAATTGCATTTTCTCCAACAAAACTTCAGTATTATTCTATCTAAAACATTTTCCTTAATACAGAAACACCAAATACCATGTAAAACTCAAAATAACCAACTTACTCAGATTTTGGGATGGTGCCCAAGTTGACCTAATCAACAATCTACTCTAGCAGACTTGAAGAAAATCTTCCCATGAGTAGCATGGTGGCTTCTGATCACTAAATCGGAAAAAATAGAAGCCAAAAATTTAGAGAGAAGGAGAAAGGAACGGGTTTAGAAAGAGAGAGAGAGAGAGAGAGAGAGAGAGAGAGAGAGAGAGAGAGAGAGAGAGAGAGAGAGAGAGAAGGATTTTGCATGAAAATCTCACTAAAAACTTGAATTTTGCATCTTTATACAGGCGGCTTCGTCAATGAGACACGTCACCTTGTCGACGAGTCCAGGAAGGGATTTCGTTGACGAACTCCTAAACTTCGTTGATGAATTTCAGGCTCTGCTTACTCTCTCAGTATTTTCCAATTGACGAGACACATGACTTTGTTGATGAAGTAAAGAAGGTGGTTCATCGACGAAGAGAACAAATTCGTCAACAATTCCTACTTAATCTCCTTTAAATTTATCCTTCTTCTCAATTATTTAATTATTAAAATTTTCAGGTCTTTACAAGAGGGGCGTTGAGGTGTAGGGCTAGAGGAAGAGACCCACGCCTCCTAGATCTTAGGCAGATTCTAGCCTCGACCCATGGAGGAGAGGTGGATATTGCTGGGGACAAAGGCAGGAGATGGGAAGCCATTAGATGTAGGGTGAGCAAACTTATCTCGTTTGTCCCAATTGTAGTAAGAGACACATGGGAGAGTATCGAGTAGGGAGAAATGTTTGCTACCAGTGT
The DNA here is from genome assembly GCF_029873635.1 of Malania oleifera. Taxonomy (NCBI): domain Eukaryota; kingdom Viridiplantae; phylum Streptophyta; class Magnoliopsida; order Santalales; family Ximeniaceae; genus Malania; species Malania oleifera. The sequence continues at coordinate 65,262,496 of NC_080419.1, forward strand.
GGTAGACCAGGTCACTTGACACAAGATAGTCGTACATAAAGGAGTAATGCTCCCGCTCTTAGACCATTTCGAGGAAACATCCAGGCACCCCGAGGAGGCCAGTAGAGAAATACTGCACAGGCGCGGGTCTACACACTGACACCAAAAGATGCTGAGGTAGTTGGTGATGTGGTGACATGTACTATTAATATGCTTTCAAATAAAGCTATTATTTTATTTGATTTAGGGGCCACACATTCTTTTTGTGTCTGTGGGATATACTAAGTTATGTAGGGTAGAAACACATATGTTAGACACCGAATTAGCAGTAGCTACATCGACAGGGTTGTTGACCCTATGAGTCCAGTCCTGTTTTGATAATGACAAATCACTTGCTATTTGATCTATCTATTGAGAATGTGAGCAGGAACATTACTTAGCATGCATAAAAGGTAATGAAGTCATGGAAGCTACGAGGATTAAAGCATATATAACCTAGCACAATCTATGGAACTAAAAGAGTAGAAGAATGAAGATGCAAGCGTCAAGTTCAAGATCATTATGGGAATGGGTATTTAGAACTAAATGTATTTACAAATTTCATATGATTTAATTCGAAACTCAAAATATACCCTAAACTGACCTTAGGACTCATACATCTTAGGAAAATCTTTTAGGAGTTATTCATTGACTCAGAGACTTTATCTAAAACCCCGAAAAATGTTTTATGAAGAAGCAAAGCAAGAAAGCAAAAATGGTTTTTGAAAACAAAATAAAAAAAAAAGAAAGAAGTTGGACTACCTAGACGACTGAGGATTACCCTTAGAAGTCTGAAGATGCAACTTCAGATGTCTGAAGAATTTCCTCAGAAGACTGAAGAATTAGTTTAGTCATCTGAAGAATTAATTTTGAAACCCAAAACAGGTAGAACACCTTCAGACGTCTGAACCTTCAGTTCAGTCATCTGAGCTGGGACTTCAAAAGACTGAACCCATAGTTCAGTCGTCTGACCTTGTATCGAAACTACGACTTTCAAAGCTTTCAACAACTTTAGTTGTCTGAACCCGAGAGCTTAGTCATTTGAACTTGCAGAAACTTTAAAAATCTAGTTTTAAGTGAGAGAACAAGTGAGTCATTTAAGTAATCAAGTTGATTCAAAGGTCAAGACTTAACCTAGGGTCGAGAACACTTATAAAATCAACCTTTAAACCCTAGTGCCTCACTTTTTGCATATGATTGAGGAGCTTTGAATATTATTGCACATATTTTGAGAAGTTTTGAATACTATTGCTAAGAATCATTGACATTTACTTGGGCATTTGTGTAGTGACCCAGAGAATTTATAATATTTAAATAATAAAGGAAAGGAGAAAAAGAAATTAAAAAGGGGGTAAACAGGTCTTCGTCAATGAACGCTTCGCGTTTGTTGATGATGCAACGTATTGGGCTCATCAATGAGGGTACTCTTCGTCGACGAGAAAATACCGAGAGGGGAGTTTTAGGTATCTCTAAATTTCGTTGATGAATGAAGGGTTCATCAACGAATTGCCTATTGACCTCGTCGATGAGTTGATGTGGCTTGTTGACGAAGGCCAATGTATAAATAGGCCAAATCTTCATTTTTGGCCGAAATCTCATGCACAAATCTCATTTTCTCTCTCCTCTTTGATTCCCTACCCTTCTCTCCAAGATCTTGAGCCATTTTTCAGCTGGTTCGATGATCTAAAGCCACCACGACACTCCTGGGAAAATTCTCTACAAGTCTACCAGAGCGGATCATCGGTGGGGCTGAGTTGGAAACCATTCCAGATTCGGGGTAAGACTTTCTACTTAGCATTTGGCTATTTGACAGTTGTAGAAAGCATAGTACGCATAGAAATACTGAACTTTAGTTCTGAAAAATGTCATTTGTAGGGTGTTAAGTGGGGAGCCCTGCGGGTGGAGGAGTATTTCTTTTAGGGGCTTTTCAAGACTTAGGTAAGGGGATAAACTAAACTAGCTATTTTATGAAAATGTGTGTATGTTATTACAGCATCTGATTTCTAGAAAATAAATATATATGTTTTATATTTGAGAAATACTACTAGAAAAATGATGGTATGTTAAATATATGAAAAACCTATTTTGTGTGGCATGAGTAGAATTTATAATGAAATACTGTTTTATAAGAATATGATAATGATGTGAATGTGTTTTGCTGGCGTACGGGTTGTGCTATATGTATGATTTGCTGGTGTACGGGCCATGCTATGGATATGATTTGCCGGCGTATAGGTCGTGCTATGGAGATGTTTTTTCGGCGTACGAGCTGTGCTATGGAGATGTTTTTTTGGCGTATAGGTAGTGCTATATGTATGATCTGCTGGTGTACGGGCCGAGTTATGGATATGTTTTGCTGACGTACGGGCCGAGCTATGGTAAAATGTGAAATACTGGTATACGAGCCATTGATTTTCATGATATACGTATATATGCAAAATGATATGATGATATTGATTTGGTTATTAATGGTATGAAATATCCATGTATCATAGTTTCATTATATGTTATATGTTATCAGAACCTGGTTGGCTTGGTTTAGGCTAGCACTTGCATGGTACTGTTGCTATGTGTCTATGATTATCATTATCGTGATACTGTGTTAATGCCGCTGTACGGAGTGGTGTGAGATTGGATGGTTGATGTGGTTTTAAGAAGTGTGTGAGCCCCTCTGGTGTACGGACTAGGTCAGGCAGACCCATCGAACTTATAGATTGTACTCTTGACTTGGCAGTGGTCGGCCAACCATTGTCAGGTCCCGCCTTCGGGCCACACAACCCAATCATATGCGGGTAATACATGACAACAACCAGTTAACCTACCAGGAATGTTATTGTATTATTATTATTATATGAGATGAGTTATGCTATGAGAATACAGTATGTTCTGTCATGTCGTGATTATATATGTTTTCCCAGAAATATATATACAATTTTACTGGTTATGTTCATGATTATATATATATATATTACATAAATACTCATGTTGCCACACACTAGTATGTTGACTCTACGAGTCCAATCCTGTTTTGATAATGACAAATCACTTGGTGTTTGATCTGTGCATTGAGTTTGTGAATAGGACCTATATTAAGCATGCACAGAAAGATAACGAGTCATGGAAGCCATAAAATAAAGCTGATACATTTTGGCAAGCTCCATGGAAATCAAAGAGTACAAGAATCAAGATGCAAGCGACAAAGTTCAAGAACATCTTGGGAATGGATATTTATAACTTATGTATTTACATTCTCGTATGATTTAATTTGAGGCTCAACATAACTTATAATGATTTTAAGATTTATGCATTTCATGTATATTATTAGGGGAATTTCATGGACTTAGAATATATTATTAAAACCTTGGAAAGTACCTTTATAAAAGAGCCAAGAAAGAAAGTAAAATAGATTTTTAAATTAAAAAAAAAAAAAAGGAAAACTGAGAAAAAAGGGACTTCAGTAGCCTGAACTCACCCTCAGTAGCCTAGAGAATTTCTTTAGGAGCCTGAAGATTAAGTTCGGTAGCTTGAAGAATTAATGGGAAAACACATCAAGAAGGACGAGGTACTTCGGTTGCTTGAACCGGAACTTAAGTCGCCTGAAGTCACTTTAGGAGCCTAAACTTCAACTTTAGTAGCCTGAAGTCACGAGAAAGTTTAAAATTCAGATTTTTATTAATAGAACACGCGCTTTTACTTTGATCCAATGGTTGAGATCAATCTTAAGGGTAAGACACTATAAATACTAAATATCTAAACCCTAGAACAAAGCTAAGACACACAAGAAGAGAAGAACACATCTTATTGAAAGAATATTGAGAAACTTGCTCTTATTGCTATACGATTGTCTACACTTCAACTTTTACTCATGAAGCTTGGGCAAATCAACTCAGAATCTTGAAGGGAACTCATTTACTCATCTTGTTTTTCATTCTAGTATTGAGGTTTGATCATTCAAGTTAATATTTTCAAGAGTTTCTCATCCCATCACTTGTTATTGAATGTCGTTATAAAAGTTTGATCTTGAGTGCGCATATACATATAAAAATTACTTTTGAAAAGATCATTACTTGAGAAAGTTTTTTAGTTATTGGTTGATTGGTTTTTGATTCAAGAGTATATATATATATATATATATATATATATTGTTCATAGAGCTTATTATTGAAAAATCTATTTTTGATTAAGTATTAAGAGAATGATCTTGAGTGTGCATATATATATTGAATCACTTTGATAAGATAACCACTTGAAAAGAGCTTTAGCTATTGATTAAATATTTTAGTTTTAAGTGATTTTTTCCATTCAAAGACTCGATACTTTTAATAGTACAAATCCACTTGATTAGATATCCTTGGAGTTCTTAAATTCATATATTGTTGAAGGATATTTTTTGAAATAGATCACAATGATTTTTGACCTTTGGAATACATATCTATATATATATATATATATATATATATATATATATTTGCAGATTGCAAAGGTTGTGTTGTGATTGAATATTTGAAAGAAAACTTTGTGATTTTGATTGATTTGATATTCAAGACAAGGTTTTTATTAATAAGTTCACATCAAATCTATTTGTGCATTTTTGCAAAGTGAACTAAGAACCCTAAAATTCTCCAAAGCGTTTTAAATATATCATTACTTGGGAGTTTTGGTTAAAGAGGGATTTGTGTGTTGAAGCATATAATACATAAATGATTTTATCGTTTCATTCATACTGATCTTCAAGTTCTATTATATGATTATGTACTAGGACTTTGAATTGTACTCACTAGCTTTGTTAGAAGCAACATTGAGTGTTTTGTAGATTAAATTGTATTCAAGGTTTAGTTTGAACTGGAGTTGAGGAGAGAGCTGTATCTCTTGTAAGCAGCAGATTAGGAGGGAGTTGTACCTCTTGTAAGCAGCGGATTAGGAGGGATTTGTACCTCTTGTAAGCAGCGGATTGTAAGGGAAGCTCCATTTCAATTTAAGGAGCAGGGATTATAGTGGAATCCTTGAGTGAGTTGCTCAAGGCGATGACGTAGGCCGGGTTGGCTGAACCTCATAAAATTGTGGTTGCATTCTCTTTTCCCTTATCCTTTTCATTTTCCGCATCGTATTTCAATTTCCTACTTGCTTGTGTATGTTAAATAACTTTACACGCATTTAATTGGGTAAAAGGGAATTCATTGATTTAGTAATTCAAATCAACATCAAATTCCAGCCATTAATTAGTTAAACATACCCAATTCACCCCCCTCTTGGGATTACACCTAAATCAACATAATATTAGTTTATTTCCCTTACTGAGAGGTGTCTCACCCCAAAATTTCATGAACTTTTCAAGAGCCTCGGATAGGAGAGCGGATAAAGCTCCGTTGAGGTAGATACAGTTGACCTGCCCTTTCTGAAGGGTAAGTTGTTTGCTAGGGTTCGACAGTGGGTTTTTAACTATCGACCCTAGGGTTGGTTTTTGGTTTATTTTAGGATATGTATTATGGATATAGTAAACTATGATATTGTATTAAGTGATATAAAGGTATGTACATGGTTTTATGATTTCCTACTGCATAGGCTTCCGTTATATGTGTATGATGTATCCCTGGTACCCACGGGTATAGGTGGATTATGATCTACTTGGTTTATTATAGTGGTTTTATTATCATGGAAAAAAAAAAAAATTAAGCAGGTCATTACAATTTGCATATTCAAGATCTGAGGAAATACAAGTGCAACCTCTGCTAAGTCTAGGTTTGATCTTAAGGTTTGGAAATTATTTTTTTGAGCTTTCAACTTTTATTAATCAATCATCTTCTTCATTATTCGTTTAGTAAAAAATCATTTTGGGAGCAAGAAACATATTTTCCCATAGTTATTTATTTGAAAAATATTTTGGGAATAGTATTCTAAAATTTGATTCATTGTGATATACAAAGTTATATTTTTATTCAAAGAGATCTATCTTATTGGTGCAAAAAGTATTTGAAAAATATTGTTTGTTTTATCTTTGAAATATTCAAAGTCATACATTTATTCAAAGGTTTGATCTTACGAATTATTTGATAGCAAGAACTTAGATCTTCATAATATTCAAGACAAATTTTTTTACTAAGATCACATTTTGCATCCTTGTATCTAGTAAATTGAACTAAAACCCTAAGTTCTCCAAAGCATCAACTTATATAATTATTTTGGGAGATTTGATCAAAGGGAAATTTTGTGAAGCATGTCCTTCATATAACGATTACATCGTTACATACATATTGAGCTTCAAGTCTTATCATATGAATATGTGTTAGGATTTTGATTGTACTCACTAGCTTGTGTAGAAGCAATATTGAGTTTTTAAAGAATTCTAATTCTATATTGTAATCACGGTTCAGGTTGTGAACCGAGTGAGGAGGAAGTAGTGCTTCTTGTAAGCAGCGGATTGTAAGGGAAGCTTTGTCTTGGTTAAAAGAGCAGGGATTTAGTGGAATCCTTGAGTGGGTTACTCAAGGCGAGGACATAGGCCGGGTTGGCCGAATCTCATAAAATCGTGTTTGCCTTCTCTCTTCCCTTTTCTTTTTAATTTCTGTTTGCATTTCATTATCAACTTTTGCATGGTTTTATGTTGATTTATATTATACGCACTTGATAATTAATTGGGTAAAATAGAATTTATTGAGATAATAATTTGAATTAATTTCAAGTCATTGCAATTAATTTGTTAAATATTGAAATAGAGATTAAGCGGTAAAACAAACTTAATTTTTTTCAAAATACCCAACTCACCCTCCTCTTGGAATTACACCTGAATTAACATTTAGTATCAGAGCGGGTTTACATAGACTTAATTGTTCAATTTGTAAAAAGATCACATGACACACATTGGTATAACTCCATTCGGTGAGGGACACTTGTCCACTAGACCACCAATTTTCCGTGGTGTAAATTACACCTACTGGAAAAGAAAAATGAGTATACATCTTTTAAATGTGGATTGGAAAGTATGGAAAATTGTTTCCAAGGGAAACCATGTCCTTATGAAAGTAGTTGATAAAGTAAATGTACCCAAAACTGAAGATGAGTATACTGAAGAAGATTCTGTGCAAATAAATGCTACTACAATGAATTTGCTATTATGTGCACTAGATGTAAATGAGTTTAATAGGGTGATAGCCTGTAACACTGCTAAAGAGATTTGGGAAAAAGTAGAAGTCGCATATGAAGGTACTAAGGAAGTAAAACATAGTAGGATAGACATGCTCACTAGTGAATGTGTGGCATTTAAAATGACTGCTGATAAATCTATTCAATCTATGTACACTAGATTCACACACATCACGAATTCTTTAAATGCTCTTGGTAAATCTTACCCTACTTATGAGTTGATAAGGAAAATACTTAAGAGACTACCTCTAGTTTGGGAAGCTAAAGCTATTGCAATAGCAGAAGGGAGAAATGTGAAGGAGATGTCTGTTGATGAACTAATTGGATTGTTCATCACCTATGAGCTTGCAATAAATGAGAGGAAGAATGAGCAAATAAAAGCAAAGAAAGCTACAACACTTAAGGCACCATCTCACTACTCCAGTAAGGGAAGTGATTTAAAATTGGATGAAAACATGGCACTTATCACTACTAAGAAATTTGGAGAGTTCATGAGAAAGAACAAGAAATACACCAGAAAATTCAAGGGCTCAAAAACAGAAAAGGGAGAGTCAAGCAGAAGGAAGCAAAAGGATGATCCTCTCATATGTTCTAACTGTAGAGAATTTGGACATATCAAGCTAAATTGTCCCCAGCTGAAGAAAGTTTCTAAGAAGAAGAAGAAGAAGGCTCTAAAGGTGGGCTGAGACACTTACAGTACCAATAGTTCAGAATCTGAATCCAGTGATGATGAGATTGCGAAACTATGTCTAATGGCTTACGATGACCACGAGGTACAATCTTTTTGTTCTACTTCATTTTACTATTCAAGTGATTTAGAAAATGAAAATAGCATGCTTTCTTGTGGTGAATTGCATTAGGAACATTTGTATACCCTTAAAATGCTTGAGAAAATGAATAAGAAAAATTCTGATTTGAAATTAAAATTGAAAGAATTTTCGATGTTAGTTGAAAGTCAAAATGAATCTTGTGCATATCTCATGAAAGACAAGGATTTGAAAAGTGAGGAGTTAGAAAAGAATTTGAAAGATAAATCTAAGATTATTTGTAAATTTACAGAAGGTCAAAATATTTGAAAAACTCCTAGGAGCTCAAAGAAATTCCCTAGAGAAGGAAGGTCTTGGTTTTAATGGGAAGGAGAATCTAAAATAGAGACATCTCTACATGGGATATTTTGTAAGAAAGTCAAAATCGTAGTTCCAACTAAAGACTATCATAGAAATATTACATGTTTTAAATGTAAGAGGTTGGGGTCACATAAAATTTGACCGTCCTTTCAAAAATAAAGATGTCAAAATTAAGAAAGTATGGAAAGTCAAAGGAGAATTGAGTACTAACCCCCATAGACCCAAGAAAATCTGGGTACCAAAAGTAGTTATCTGATTATGTCCTGCAGATATGCTTGATATTTTCCTCCTCGAAGGACAAGTGGTATACGGATAGCAGATGCTCATGACATATGACAGGAGATAAAACTAAATTCGCATCTACCATATCCAAAGATGAAGGATTTGTTACATTTGGTGATAACTCCAAAGGTAAAATCATTGAAGTTGCTAAGGCTGGTAAGGAACCTTCACTTGTCATTGATAACATGTTATTAGTTGATGGACTGAAACATAACTTATTGAGTATAAGTCAACTATATGATAAGGTTATAAAGTCTCATTTGAACATGGCAAATGCACTGTAGAGAACAAATCTAAAAACAAAATATTGTTTACTGCTGATCGTCATGAAAATTTCTATACCACTAGTCTTGACAATCTTGCTTCTCAAAATGTTACTTGTTTTTCTGCTATAAATGAGATTAGTTGGATTTGGCATAGGATACTAGGACACGCAAACATGGACTTAATATCTAAACTTGTTAAGGGAGAATTAGTTAAGGGATTGCCTAAGACTAAATTCATGAAAGATAAAATCTATGATGCTTGCCAACTAGGAAAACAAGCAAGAACTAACTTTAAGAAGAAGAAAGTAATCTCTACTACTAGGCCACTTCAAATGCTAAACTTAGATTTATTTGGTCCAAACCCAACTTAGAGTTTAGGAGGAAAATCATGCGCATTCGTCATAGTTGATGAATGGGTACTATTTTTAGGTCACAAAGATGAAACATGTGAACAATTCATAAATCTGTGTAAGAAAATTCAAAATGAAAAGGGTTATACTATCACTAAAATCTGAAGTGATAGGGGTAGAGAATTTAAAAATCAAAGCATGGAAGATTACTGCAATTCATTAGAAATAGCTCATAATTTTTCGGCTTCTAGAACACCACAGCAGAACGGTGTAGTTGAAAGAAAGAATAGGTATGTACAAGAAATGGCTAGAACTATGCTTAACGAACACAAACTACCTAAGTACTTCTGGGCTGAGGCAGTAAATACCACCTGCTATGTTCTAAATAGAGTTTTGATTAGACCATTTCTAAATAAGACTCCTTACGAATTATGGAACGACTATAGACCAAACATATCATATTTTCATGTCTTTTGGTGCAAATATTTTGTCCTTAGAGACAATGAACATTTAGGAAAGTTTGATGTGAAATCAGATGAATGTATCTTTCTAGGGTATGCTTTAGATAGTAAAGTCTATAGAGTATATAATAAACGAACATTAGCCGTTATAGAATCCATTCATGTAGTATTCGATTAGTCAAATACCTTCTCTAAAAGGACTGATGAAGATGAAATTGAGATAAATAAGGAATTTGAAAAAATGTCTATTAAAAATGATTCAAAAAAGAGAAATGAAATTAAGGAACCATCTGCTAAAACTAATCAAATTGAAAATGAGGTTAATGAATTACCTAGAGAATGGAAGTACATAAAGAGTCATCCCATTGATCTAATAATAGGTGAACCATTACGTAGCCACGCGATCCTCACTTAGGAATATGATTAGTCATTTTGCCTTTTTGTCTCAAGAAGAACCTAGGAATGTGAGTGAAGCAATTGAGGATGAATCTTGGGTGATGTCTATACAAGAAGAGTTAAACCAGTTTGAGAGAAATAAAGTATGGACATTAGTTCCTAAACCTGAGGATAAGACAATTATTGGAACAAAATGGATATATATAAGAACAAGAAAGATGAACATGAGATAGTTGTTAGAAATAAGGCAAGACTAGCAGCTCAGGGATATAACAAGGAAGAAGGAATAGATTTTGAAGAAACCTTTAAAACTATAGCTAGAATGGAAGCCATTCGAATGCTTTGAGCCTATCTACTTTTAAGGATTTCAAGTTGTATCAAATGGATGTCAAAAGCGCATTTTTAAATGGCTACATAAGTGAAGAGGTATATGTAGAATAACCCCCAGGTTTTGAAAACCATAAGTATCCAAAACATGTTTATACACTAACTAAAGCCTTATACGGTTTAAAGCAAGCTTTTAGAGCTTGGTATGAAGCTAAGCGGTTTTCTACTGGATAATGGATTTATTAAAGGAAGGATAAACACAACACTTTTCATAAAGTCTAAGAAAGATGACATACTCCTAGTTCAAGTATACCTAGATGATATCATATTTGGAGTAACAAGTAAAGACTTGTGCAATGAGTTTGCAAGCACTATGCAAAATGAATTTAAGATGAGCATGATGTATGAACTAAATTTCTTCGTAGGACTTCATATTAAACAAGCGAAATATGGAATTTTTATAAATCAATCAAAGTACATTAGAGATCTGCTATAAAAGTTTAATATGGAAGATGGAAAAAATACTAGGGACACCTATGAGTTCTTCTTTGAAATTAGACAAGGTATACCTGTAGATGTCAAGCCCTATCGTGGAATGATCAGTAACTTACTATATCTGATTGCCAGCAGACCTGACATAATGTTCAGTGTATGTTTGTGCGCTAGATTTTAGGTTGCACCAAAAGAGACACATTAGTTAGCTTTACCTAATAGGAACTATTGAACTAGGGTTATGGTATCCTAAATATACATCCTTAGAGATTATCAGCTATTTAGATGCTGATTTTGCTGGTAGCAAAGTGGATAGAAAGGGCACGAGTGGCACATGTCATTTCTTAGGACATTCTTTAGTCTCTTGGTTTTCCAAGAAGCAGAATTAAGTTGCTCTTTCCACAGCTGAGGCTGAATACATAGCGGCAGGAAGTTGTTGTGCTCAAACGTTATACATGAAGCAACAACTTATGGATTTTGGATTAAGCTATAATACAGTTCCTATAATATGCGACAATATGAGTGCAATAAACATTTCAAAGAATCCTATATTACATTCACCAACTAAACATATAGGAATTAGACATCATTTTCTTTGTGACCATGTGTAAAAAGGAGATGTGACACTTGAGTTTGTATGCACAGATGAACAATGGGCAGACATATTCACGAAACCACTTGTGGAGGATAGGTTTATCCAAATTAGACGTGAATTAGGCCTGATGCATAGTTGAGAAGTTACCTAGATTTATATTAGATGACATAATTCAGGGGGAGCAACATCACTTAATATTCACAATTGGTTAAAAATTTCAAATTTAGCTCATTTGTTCCCATTTGGTTCACATTTGGTATTAAACTTGTATCATGATGAGTGCATATTAACTGACACATGTTAATCCTCATATAACCTTTGAACTTTAGTGACTGTTTTTGCTAGTCCATGTCTATGAATTTTGACACACTGTGGATGTTCACATTGCAATTTAATTCAACAACACATTTTTTTTTTTTGCATTAGCAAGGGGGAGAAGTAAATTGAATTAACACAGGAAGACATATTTCACAGTACAAATTTTGAAATCTAAAGGTTGCATATTTTAAAAAAATTCAGATTTAATTATGTCTAAACATTTTTGTTATATACCTTTTTGTTGATGTCAAAAGGGGGAGAAGAATATAAGGGTATAACAAAAATAGTTGGCAAAAGTACATAAGTACATGAGTTATACATGCAAAACTATTTCCTATTGTGAATTGTGTATGAGCATATTTCATATTGCTGAATATTTGATTGTGCATTATTTTAGAGGGAGCTGTTAGGCGTAACCCATTTTATATTTTTGCTCATGTATTTGTCATCATAAGAAAGGGAGACATTGTTGACTCTATGAGTCTAATCCTGTTTTGATAATGACAAATCACTTGGTATTTGATCTGTGCATTGAGAATGTGAGCAGGAACATTACTTAACATGCACGGAAGGTGATGAAGTCATGGAAGCCATGAGAATTAAAGCATATATATATATATATATATATATATAACCTGACACAATTTATCGAACTAAAAGAGTAGAAGAATGAAGTTTAAAACGTCAAGTTCAAGATCGTCATGGGAATGTGTATTTAGAACTGAATGTCTTTACATATTTCATATGATTTAATTCGAAACTCAAAATATACCCTAAACTGACCCCCGGACTCATGCATCTCATGAAAATATTTTAGGGGTTATGTATTGACGTAGAGACTCTATTTAAAATCCTGAAATATGTTTTATGAAGAAGCAAAGTAAGAAAGTAAAAATGGTTTTGAAAACAAAATAAAAAAAAAAAATAGAAGTTGGACTACCTAGATGACTGAGGATTACCCTCAGAAGTCTAAAGATGCAACTACAGACGACTGGAGTTTTACTTCAGACGCCTGAAGAATTTCCTCAGAAGACTGAAGAATTAGTTCAATCATATGAAGAATTGATTTTGAAACACAGAACAGGCAGAACACCTTCAGACTTCTGAACCTTCAGTTCAGTCATCTGAGTTGGGACTTCAGAAGACTAAATCCATAGTTCAGTCGTCTGACCCTATATTGAGACTATGACTTTCAGACCTTTAAGGAACTTCAGTCATTTGAACTTGAGAGCTTAGTCGTCTGAACTTGTAGAAACTTTAAAAGTATGGTTTTTAGCAAGAGAACATGCGAGTCTTTTAAGTAATCAAGTTGATCCAAAGATCAAGACTTAACCTAGGGTCAAGAACACTTATAAAATCAACCTCTAAACCCTAGTGCCTCACTTTTTGCATATGATTGAGGTGCTTTGAACATTCTTTCACATCTTTTGAGAAGTTCTGAATACTATTGCTAAGAATCATTGCTTGCACTGCAAAGAACACACATTTACTTGGGCATTCGCATATTCAAGATCTGAGCAAATACAAGTGCAACCTGCTAAATCTAGGTTTGATCTTAAGGTTTGGAAATTATTTTATTGATCTTCTTCATTATTCGTTTAGTAAAAAATCTTTTTGGGAGCAAGAAACTTATTTTCCCATAGTTATTTATTTGAAAAATATTTTGGGAATAGGATTCTAAAGTTTGATTCATTGCGATATACAAAGTTATTTTTTTATTCAAAGAGATATATCTTATTCAAAAAGTATTTGAAAAATATGGTGCAAAAAGTATTTGAAAAATATTGTTTGTTAAATCTTTGAAATATTCAAAGTCATACATTTGTTCAAAGGTTTGATCTTATGAATTATTTGAAAGCAAGAACTTAGATTTTATAATATTCAAGACAAATTTTTTAATAAGATCACATTTTGTATTCTTGCATCTAGTAAGTTGAACTAAAATCCTAAGTTCTCCAAAGCATCAACTTATATAATTATTTTGGGAGATTTGATCAAAGGGAAATTTTTTGAAGCATATAATTCATATAATGATTATATCATTACATACATATAAAGCTTCAAGTCTTATCATATGAATATGTATTAGGATTTCAATTGTACTCACTAGCTTGTGTAGAAGCAATATTGAGTTTTTGTAGAATTCTAATTCTATATTGTAATCGCGGTTTGGGTTGTGAACCGGGTGAGGAGGAAGCTGTGCCTTTTGTAAGCAGCGAAGTGTAAGGGAAGCTCCATCCCGGTTAAAGGAGCAGGAATTTAGTGGAATCCTTGAGTGGGTTGGCCAAACCTCGTAAAATTGTGTTTGCCTTCTCTCTTCCCTTATCTTTTTAATTTCTATTTGCATTTCATTATTAGATTTTGCATGATTGTATATTGATTTATATTATACGCACTTGATAATTAATTAGGTAGAATAGAATTTATTGAGATAATAATTTGAATTAATTTCAAGCCGCTGCAATTAATTTGTTAAATATTGAAATTGGGAATAAGTGGTAAAACAAACTTAAAGTTTTTTTAAAATACCCAATTCACCCTCGTCTTGGGATTACACCTGAATTAACAAGGGTTAGTAGTGAGGTGTCGAAAGGTAATAAGAGGATATCCAGTAGATATTTAGGGGAGAGTATTACCGGCTGTACTAGTAGTGTTAGACATGCATGGATTTGATGTGATATTGGGAATAGACGTTGCTAATTATGCCAGCATTGACTGTCATCAGAAAGAGGTGATATTCATACCTCTTGGAGAGTAGGAGTTCAGATTTGTGGGGTCGCGCGTGCATTTCTCACCTTAGCTAGTGTTACCCATTCAAGCGAGGAGGTTATTCCTGGACGGATGTTAGGGGTATATAGCCTATGTAAAAGAAGTGCCAGAGAAAGAATTGAAGCTTACCGATATTCTAGTGGTGAGAGATTTTTCAGATTTTTTCCAGGGGAGCTACCCGGATTGCCTCCCGACTATAAGATTAAATTTTCCATTGAGTTACTTCTAGGGATGACACCGATTTCTAAAACTCTTTACAGAATGACTCCAGCAAAGTTGAGAAAGTTAAAAGTTCAGTTGTAGGACTTGTTAGATAAAGGATTTATTAGACCCAGTGTATCACCTTGGGCAGCGCTAGTTCTGTTCATAAAGAAGAAATACGGGTCGATGAGGATGTGTATAAACTACAGAGAAATAAATAAAGTAACTGTTAAGAATAAGTATCCTCTTCCCCGTCTAGATGACTTGTTCGATCAACTTCAGGGTACACGGGTTTATTCAAAGATTGATCTATGCTCTAGGTGCCATCAAGTGAAGGTCAAGGCAGAAGATATATCCAAGGTAGTGTTTCGAACCCGGTATGGCCACTATGAGTTTTTGGTCATGCCATTTCAACTGATGAATGTTTCTACTATATTTATGGATCTGATGAACAAAATTTTCCTTTAGTACTTGGACCAATTTGTAGTGGTTTTCTGATGCAAATCATAGCACAACTTCAAAGGAACTTGTTCAAGTGCCAATTGGGCCGGTTACGAGAGCACGAGCAAGGAAATTTAAAGCTGCCCTCAACGGACTGATTCAAGAGGCATGGACTCTAGCAAATTCGTGGAGGCCCATTGAGCATGACCCATGTGAGCAACAAAGATTCATCAACATGATTGAAGCTTTAGAAGAATATGGCCAAGGCCAAGCTTAAATTGACATGTTTACATGTTGTAACAATGGTGTGCTATTCAAATATGGGGTTTGACGCTTGGACTTTTGTGTTATATTTGTAATCATGCAAGACAACTTGTTTGCTTGCATGGTCTTAGTAAGTTGTTGAGTTGTTGAGCCTACCTTTGACTTTTGCGTTATATTTAAGTTGTAATCTTGTAAGAAGTCTTAGTAAGTTGTTGAGAGTTGTTGAGCCTAATTTTGAATCTCAAAAGAAGTCTTAGAAAGTTGTTGAGAGTTGTTGAGAGTGATTTGAAATGTTTAATGCTTTTTCTCCCAGGCTATGCCTATAAAAGCATTCTTATTATAAGAATAAAAGACATTCATTCAGTAAATTGTGAGAGCATTTTCTCTGCAGTTCTTTGAAGAACTATTCGACCTTATCGGGATTTCCTGTGGCTTTTACCAACAACTTATCAAACGATTTTTTTTCACCACCGTTTGTGGCATCTTCCTTATACCAAGGTTCTTGTTTCGCACTAAACAATGGGTTAAGGTCGTATATACCAAGGTTCTTTTTTGTTGTAAACAAAGGGTCGAGGTCTATCATTCAATTCTAAATTTAGAACGGTCTTGGGTTCCTTTTTTTGTTGTTGGATCTCGTTATTTTGGTGGGAATTCGCATCATTTGGTATTAGAGCATAAGTTCTAGTTCAGGTTTGCCTATCCCTTAAAACCTTTGTTTTGTTTCTTTATTCTATGTTCTTGTAGTTTCCAAATTCTGTTCACATACCCTAGTTTAGCCGAATTTCCTCTACCCCATTCTGCTCATATTTTGTTTGTTCTAGTTTATTTCAAAATCTTATTCTATTATTGTCAAAAGCCAGTTGCTGATCATTAAAAAAGAAGAGGAAGAAGAAGAAGAAGAAGAAGAAGAAGAAGAAGAAGAAGAAGAAGAAGAAGAAAACGAAGGATCATAAAAAAAAAGCCACGTATTTTGTGCTTTTGAAAATCTAATCAGTCATGTTCCTTGTATTCCTACTATCTAAAATTCCTTGATGAGTTATTGGTGAATCGTTACTGGAAATTTTGAAGTATTGTTTAGTTTCAAAGAACTGGAAGAGAATTATCGAGTGGAAAAAGGCAAGAGTGGTGAGAACATTAGAGGGTTAAAAACCACGTTTTTTTTTTAGGGAAACACAAGTGTAGAGTGATTCACCTTCTTGAGTGTAAACACGTAAGGGAGAGAATTGTGGGGTCCTTTTTTTTTCCTTTCTAACATTGCCCTATAGCAATCATGTCTCACAATAGTGCTAAGAGCGTTGCCGGAGATGCTACGGAACTGGCTGATCTGAAAGTGTTTATGGAGGCCATGATGAGTGAGATGAGGTGTGTGATGAGGTTGGAAATGGAGCAGGTTCACGAACGGATAGATAAAATGGAGAATACATGTGAGAAGTAGCCACAAAACGCCCCTAATGTGCATAGAAGGGAAAGAGTTCAATCGAGGGGAGTGAGGGTTGAAGATGAAGAGCCTTACGAGGTTGGTTTTGATGAAGAAGATGATTGGGATTCTATTGTTAGTAATAGGAGACATGGAGGGCAGTTTAGAGAAGCTAAGAACCAGGAAGATAACAACTTGGGTAGTATTAAGATGAAGATTCTGCCATTTCAAGGTAGATTCGACCCTGAAGCATACCTTGAGTGGGGGAAGAAGATGGATTTTGTATTTGACTGCCATAACTATTCTGAAACAAAGACGGTAAAATTAGTTGTGATTGAATTTTCTGGCTATGCTATTACTTGGTGGGATCAACTTGTTATAAACAAGAGGTGGAATAGAGAACGACCAATAGAAACATGGGAGGAGATGAAAACAGTGATGAGAAAGCAGTTCGTTCCAAGGTACTACTACCGAGAGTTGTACAAAAAGCTACAAGGTCTTAGGCAGGGAAGCCGAGGCGTAGAGGATTACTACAAGGAGATGGAGAATGCTATGATCCGGGCTAATGTAGAGGAAGACCGAGAAGCTACAATGGCTAGGTTTTTATTTGGATTAAATTGGGAAATCCAAGATAAGGTATACATGTAGCATTATGTGGAGTTGGAAGATATGGTGCACATGGCCATCAAAGTGGAGCAACTACTCAAGAAGGGGGGTGTGTCTCCTGCAGCCCCTAACTCCAGTTCTACCTCTCGAAAACCGAGTTATACCAAGCAGATGGACAAGTCACAAACGTCCAAAGTCGAGCCCAAGTCCGTGAACACCTGCTTCATTCCTCAAGGTAAAACTAACACTTCTACCTCTAGGAATTGTGACATTAAATGTTTTTAATGTCAAGGCAAGGGACACATAGCAAGTCAATGTCCAAACAAGTAGGTCATGGTCTTGCATGAAAATGGTGAAATTGTGACCGATAATAAAGATTTTGACGACAACGACATGCCACCATTGGCGGAAGTTTCCGAGAAGGAATATTTAGCCCCTGATGCATTGACATTGGTGGCAAGGAGAGCATTGAGCTTGCAAGCAAAAGGAGTTGATGAAGTGCAGAGGGAGAACATCTTTCACACTAGGTGCTACATCAAAGACAAGGTATGCAGTGTGGTTATTGACGGTGGTAGTTGTACTAATGTTGCAAGCACAATTATGGTGGAAAAATTGGGACTACCCATGTTGAAGCACTCTAGACCGTACAAGTTGCAATGGTTAAATGATAGTGGTGAGATAAAGGTGAACAAGCAGATGTTAGTCGCATTTCGAATAGGTAAATACGAAGATGAAGTGTTGTGTGATTTAATACTCATGCAAGTTGGACGTTTATTGTTAGGGCATCCATTGCAGTTTGATAAGCGTGTGAAGCATGATGGCTTTAAGAACAAATACTCTTTTGTACTTAATCAATGATCAATCACTCTTGTACCATTGAGTCCGTAGCAAGTATATGAGAATCAAGTGAGATTGCAAAAAGAGAGTGAACAAAAGAAAAGGAGTGAAAATTAGAGAGAGGCTGAGAAAAATGAGAGAGAAAAAGAAAATCAAAATTTTGCCATTGAGAGAAAATCAGAGAGAAAACATAAGAATTTCTATGCAAAAGTGAGTGAAATTAAGCGAGCAATGTTTTCAAAGAAGCCGATGATTGTACTTTTGTACAAAGGGGCGTGTTTAAATACTAACGAACTTAACCTTGCTTTGCTTAGTTCTGTTGTTTCTCTTTTGCAGGAGTATGAGGATGTCTTTCCCGAGGAAACACCACATAGGTTACCTCCAATCTGAGGGATTGAACATCAAATTGATTTTGTTCCTGGTGCGACAATTCCAAACCAACCATCCTATAGGAGCAATCCCGAGGAGACTGTAGACACCCTATTTTTCCCCTAACCAAATAGAACAAGGGGTTCCCTTATTGTTTTATGATTATTAGTATTTTTATTATTATTAGTATTATTATTATTATTATTATTTTATCATTATTATTTTTAGTACCTTTATTATCATTATTATTATTACTATTATTTATTTATCCTGTTATTATTATTATTATTATTATCATCATTATTTATTTTTGTTATTATTATTAATTTTGTTAACATTTTTAGTATTTATTATTATTATTATTATTTTATTATTATTAGTAGTATTCTTATTATTTCATTTATCCATATTATTATTATTATTATTATTATTATTATTATTATTATTATTATTATTAATTAGTCTTATTATTATTATTATTATTTATTATTTTCATTATTATTATTATTATTATTATTATTATTATTTTTATTATCATTATTATTAGTATTTTTTTTATTATTACTATTATTTTATTTATTATTATTATTATTTTATATATATATATATATTGTTACCTTATTATTATTATTATTATTATTATTATTATTATTATTATTATTATTATTATTATTATTATTATTTCCTTATAGTAGTATATATTATTTCCAAAAAAAGAAAAATACCAAAAACCAAAGAAGGAAAATTGTTTAGGGTTTCGGGGATATTTTTTTTATATAACAAAGGAAGCCACAGCACAGAGGGGGGGAGCCAAAAGAGCAAAAAGAAAAAAAAAAAACCTAAACTTCTCTCTCTCTCTCTCGCTGCCACCGCCTCAGGGCCATCTCACACTCTCCATCTCATTCTCTCCGTCTCTCACTGGCGCAGCCATCCTGCTGTTCCCTACTTGCCTAAGCCCTCGGCCCAACTCCTTCTCTTCCTTCATCCCTCGTTCCCTTCTGTCTTGGCCTTTCTCCTCTCAGATCCCTATTCCAGCCATCCCTCTGTAGCCGAGGCATCAAGCCAGCCTCCAAACTCCACGAGATGCCAGCCATCTTCGCACTCCTGCAGTAGCCTCTCCAGCTCCTCTGCCCCAAGCGCACACGGTTACCCAGCGGTTCTCCGGCAGCCAGAAGCCCCGACCTCACAGCAACAGGCCGGCAACCCAGTCGAACGCCGGCCGCCTGTTCCAGACGCAGCTCACCGGCGAGCCCCTGCCAGCACAGCAGGCCTCTCGGCCAACACCAGCTGCACCACTTCGGAAGAAGCCACGCCAGACCAGCGACTCACGGGCTCTTCTCCACCATTGTCGTCGTCCACCCTCCACGCCGTCGCCGTCAGAGATCATACGGAGACAAGCCACGAGCAGCTCTAGCCATGCCAAGCTCTAGCCTGCTCCCCCCACGGCCACGATCACCGGCTCAACACCAGTTTGCTCCTCCAGTTCTGGCTGTACTCACAGCCAAGGAAGCATCTTTTTTTAGGTATGGTGATTACCGTTGCTGGTGAAATTGTGATTTATGCATAAAAGAGACTGATTTTTGCAATCTAGGCAAGAGAGTTTTGTGGTGTGTGGTGGTGAGTTTTGGTGGAGAAGGTTGCAGTTATATTATTATTTTGTTTAGGTTGTGTATTTTGGTATATAGAGTTTTTGCGTTATTATTGTTGTATTATTATCGCCATGATTATTGTTGTATATTATTGTTAAAACATTTGTTATCGTCATATTTGTATGTATGTGAATTTTTTATGTTTTCATTGTCGTTATTAATTTCAATGTATACATGTTTATATTTAGGGTTTATATTGTTTATATTGTTACAAATAATTGTTGATTATGTTAAGCAGTTTATATATATATTTAGCTACACGTGTTTCATGATTTGACATTATTATTACAGGTTACATATCCTTGTCGTGGTAATCGTTTAATTTCTTTTGTGGTACACTAATTGGTTTGTCTCCATTGTTGTAGGACCTTTTTTATTGCCAAGGTAGGATTTCAATTGTAATATTTATTTTTTAGTTTGAATCGTAATATTTTTATGGTGTTAATATGATATATTTTGGATTATTAATATTGTTGCATTAATGCCGTATATCTTGGATTTTTCCCTATTGCTATGTTAATTACGTATATATATTAGGGTTTTGATTCATTCATATCGTTCATGGTATTTTTAGAATTGTTAAGATCTTTGTATATTAATTTTAGGGTTGAGTGTTTCCATAATTTCATTGTCTTGTTGCCATATTCATAATCGTGTAAGTACATATTAATTTTAGAATTGATTTATCTCCATATTGTATAGTTTACATATTAATTGTAAGATCGTATTGTTTCCTTAATTATTTTCATATTGTACATTTCATCATTAACCATATGTTAATATTAAAGTATGTATTGTATTATTTAGGGATGCTTATGAGCACTAATATTATTATTGTTATAATTATTATATACATATACATACGTGTGTCAATATTGCATATCCTAGTACGTATTATTATTATTATTATTATTATTATTATTATTATTATTATTATTATTGTGCAAATATATATATATATATATATATATATATGTTAAGGTGGATGGTATTATCGCTATTGGTGTATATATACATTTGAGTTACGTGTTATTATTACCATATATTAGAGTACATGTTATTTATTATCATACGTATATATATACATACGCTGAGGTCTTATTATTATTATTATTATTATTATTATTATTATTATTATTATTATTATTATTATTGTTAGTACTATCATTGCTATTATTTTTACCGTTATTTATTATTATTATTATTATGATGTTTATTATTACCATTATTGTTATTATTATTTTATTTATTGTTATTATTATCATTATTATTTTTGTTATAAAATATATATATTTTTTATTTTCATCCCTATGATTTTATTGCGGGGGGTATGAGCCTTCGGGCATCACATACCCTAAGCTCTGAGGGAATATATGTATATATTTATTTATTTCTTTATTTTTCATGTATAATTATAAATTCATAAAAAGGAGTAATGTAAAGATTTATTAGATTAACTTAGGGATAATTTCAAATTAATTAGGTACCGTTCGTAAGAACGGGCGTGTAGGGGGTGCTTGTACCTTCCCCTCGCGTAACAGAACTCCCGAGCCCAACTCTGGTAATGTAGACCGATTCTACCCCTAACGGGGTAGTAATCATGTGTTCTAACCACACTAAAGGTTAGTGGTGACTCCGACATTCCATGTTTTTAATTGAAAATTAAAACCTGATTTCTAATTTCGCCGCCCGGGGCACACGCGCTCCCGGGACGCCGCGACAGAGACAAAGGAGCTTCAACAATAGGTGAGTGAGTTGTTGGAAAAAGGGCATGTGAGGGAGAGCATGAATCCATGCGCCGTTCCAGTCTTACAGGTACCTAAGAAGGATGGGACATGGAGAATGTGCATTGATTGCCGAACCATCAACAACATAGTGGTAAAGTATCGTTATCCTATTCTGCACTTAGATGATATGTTAGATGAACTGCATGGTTCTTGTGTATTTTCTAAAATTGATTTAAAGAGTGGTTATCATCAGATTAGAATAAAAGAAGGATATGAATGGAAAACTGCCTTTAAAACAAAGTATGGTTTGTATGAATGGTTAGTCATGCCTTTTGGATTGAATAATGCTCCGAACACCTTTATGAGACTTATGAATCATGTTTTGCGTGCATTTATAGGTAGATTTGTAGTTGTCTACTTTGATGATATACTCATTTGTAGCAAAAATGCGGACGATCATGTAGTACATTTAAAATCTGTTTTAGATGTCCTTAGGAAAGAAAAGTTGTTTTCTAATATGAAGAAGTGTACTTTTTAAATCGATAAGCTTGTATTTCTAGGATTTGTTGTTAGTACACAAGGTATACAAGTTGATGAAGAGAAGGTACGTGCAATCCATGAGTGGCCGAGTCCCACAAGTGTAGGTAATGTTTGTAGTTTTCATGGTCTTGCTAGTTTCTATCGGCGGTTCATGAAGGACTTTAGTAGCATAGCCGCACCAATTACTGAAGTGATCAAGAAGAATGTTGGATTTAGATGGGGAGAAGAACAAGAGAAGGCGTTCCAATTAATCAAAGAGAAGCTAACCAACGCCCCCTTATAGTCGTTACCTAATTTTTTGAAAATGTTTAAGATTGAATGTGATGCTTTAGGTATTGGCATAGGCACAGTTCTTATGCAAGAAGGATGACCAGTTGCTTACTTCAGCAAGAAACTAAGCGGGGCAGCCTTAAACTATCCAACTTATGATAAGGAGTTGTCTGCATTGGTTTGGGCTTTAGAGATGTGGCAACACTACCTATGGCCTAAGGAATTCTTGATTCACATTGATCATGAGTCCTTGAAACACTTGAAGGGACAACACAAGCTAAACAAAAGGCATGCATGTTGGTTGGAGTTCATTGAGACGTTTCCATATGTCATCCGATATAAGCAAGGCAAGAAGAATGTGATCGCTGATGCACTTTCTCTTAGGTATGCATTACTCTCCACACTTGATGCAAAATTTCTTGGATTTGAGCACATTGAAAACTTATACGCTGATGACCACGAATTCTGTGAAGCATACCGGGCTTATGAGAAAACCGCTTGTGGTAAGTTCTTTAGGCTTGACGGATTCCTATTTCGAGAGAATAAGTTATGTGTACCAAATTGTTCCTTAAGGGAGTTGTTAGTGCAGGAATCTTATGGTGGGCGATTAATGGGACATTTTGGAGTTGCAAAGACTTCTGCTGTTTTGCAGGAACACTTCTATTGGCCTCACATGAAAAGAGATGTTGAGAGAATTTGTGGTAGATGTGTCACATGTAGGCATGCCAAATCTAGAGTGAGGTCCAATGGTTTGTATACTCCTTTACCAATTCCTAATGAGCCTTGGATTGATATTTCAATGGACTTTGTGTTAGGATTGCCTAGGACTAAACATGGGAGAGATTCAATTTTTGTGGTTGTGGATAGATTTTCTAAGATGACACACTTTATTCCATGTCACAAAATGGATAATGCCTCACATGTTGCTGATTTGTTCTTTAGAGAGATTGTGAGATACATGGCATGCCTAGAACAATTGTTTCGGATAGAGATGCTAGGTTTTTGAACTATTTTTGGAAGACTTTATTGTGTAAGCTAGGTACTAAGCTATTGTTTTCTACTACTTGTCATCCACAAACTGACGGCCAAACTGAAGTAGTAAATAGGACTTTGTCTACTTTATTGAGGGCAATCATTAAAAATAACATCAAAACACGGGAAGAATGTTTACCATATGATGAGTTTGCTTATAACATATCTGTTCATTCTGCTACTAAATTTTCACCATTTGAAATTGTGTATGGATTTAATCATTTGACTCCATTGGATTTATCTCCTTTACCTTTGACTGAGCATGTTAATTTAGATAGCAAAAAAAAAAAGATGACTTTGTAAAGCAGATTCATGGGAAAACACTACTCAACATTGAGTGAAGAACAGAGCAGTATGACAAAAAAGCCAACAAGGGGCGTCACAAACTGCTTTTTGAACCCAGAGATTGGGTTTGGTTGCATTTGAGAAAAGAGAGATTTCCGGCACAAAGACGTTCCAAATTGCTTCCAAGAGAAGATGGACCTTTCCAAGTCCTAGAGCGCATCAATGACAACGCTTACCAGCTAGATTTACCTCTATGTGCCACTTCTGATGTTACTGATTTGAGTCCTTTTGATGTAGGTGATGATTTGAGGACAAATCCTTTTCAAGAGGAGGGGAATGATGCAAATCATAGCACAACTTCAAAGGAACTTTCAAGAGGCATGGACTCTAGCAAATTTGTGGAGGCCCATTGAGCATGACCCACGTGAGCAACAAAGATTCATCAATATGATTGTAGCTCTAGAAGAATCTGGCCAAGGCCAAGCTTAAATTGGCATGTTTAAATGCTATAATAATGGTGTGCTATTCAAATATGGGATTTGACTCTTTGACTTTTGTGTTATATTTGTAATCATGAAATACAACTTGTTTTCTTGCATGGTCTTAGTAAGTTGTCGAGTTGTTGAGCCTACCTTTGAATTTTGTGTTATATTTAATTTGTAATCTTGCAAGAAGTCTTAGTAAGTTGTTGAGAGTTGTTGAGCCTAATTTGTAATCTCACAAGAAGTCTTAGTAAGTTGTTGAGAGTGGTTTGAAGTGTTTAATACTTTGTCTCCCAGGCTATGCCTATAAAAGCGTTCTTATATTAAGAACAAAGCACATTTATTCAGTAAATTGTGAGAGTGTTTTCTTTGCGGTTCTTTGAAGAAGTATTCGAACTTATCGGGATTTTTCATGGCGTTCACCAATGACTTATCAAATGGTTTTTTTTCCACCACCGTTTGTGGCATCTTCCTTATACCAAGGTTCTTGTTTCGCACTAAACAATGGGTTGAGGTCGTATATACCAAGGTTCTTATTTTTCTTAAACAACGGGTCGAGGTCTATCATTCAATTCTAAACGTAGAATGATCTTGGGTTCCATTTTTTGTTGTCGGATCTCATTATTTTTCCAGGAATTCGCATCATTTTCATTGATGATATATTGATCTATTCAAGGATTTTCGAGGAGCATGAGACACATTTAAGGCTGGTACTTTAGATACTCGGAGAAATAAAGTTGTATGCTAAATTCATGAAGTTCGAATTCTGGTTAGAGAAAGTTGCATTCCTTGGGCGTGTAGTATCCGGGGATGGAATCTCAGTAGATTCTAGCAAGATAGAGGCAATGGTGAATTGGGAAAAACCAAGAAATGTTCAGGACATCATAAGCTTCTTGGGTCTGGTAGGATATTATCTTCGATTCATAGAAAGATTTTTTATGCTATCAAGGCCTCTGACACTACTAACTAGGAAGAATGCTAAGTTTGAATGGAATGATGATTGTGAGCAGAGCTTCCAAGAATTGAAGCAGCGGCTCGTCATTGCACCAGTATTGACTATTCCATTAGGAAATGATGAATGTGTAATCTACAGTGATGTGTCTCTAAAGGGACTTGGATGTGTTATGATGCAATAAGGGAGAGTTGTAGCATATGCCTCCCGAAAGTTGAAAGAATATGAAAAGAATTATCCTACGCACGATTTAGAGTTGGCTACAGTGGTGTACACATTGAAGATTTGGAGGCATCATTTGTATGGTGGGAGGTGCGAAATATTTTCAAATCATAAAAGTTTAAAGTACTTCTTCACATAGAAGGAGTTGAATATGAGATAGAGGAGGTGGCTCGATCTGATTAAAGACTACGATTGTACCATCAGTTACCACCCAAGGAAGGCTAATGTGGTAGCTGGTGTGTTGAGTCATAAATCAGGGAGTGTATCTGTATCAGCGATAGTAATTGCACATCAGATCAGAATGGATTTGGAAAGACTTAGGGTGGATCTTGTAGAGGGTAATCATCAGGCGTTCATCGCTAATCTAGTGGTGCAGCCCACATTGTTGGAAAGGGTTAAAGCTGCTCAGGTGAAAGATGTGGTGTTAATGAATATTATGGATAAGGTGCAGAGCGGACAGGAAGTAGAGTTCAGTATTTTAGATGACGAAACTTTTTAGGTTCCATACCAGACTTTGTGTGCCTGCAGATGCTGAGATTAAATGAATCATTCTGAAGAGGTGCACCGTTCCTTGTATATAGTACATCGAAGGAGTACGAAAATGTATAGGGATTTGAAGTTATCCTTTTGGTGGAGTAATATGAAAAGAGAGATTGCTAAAAAGAGAGATTGACATGCAGCAGGTGAAGACTGAGCATCAGAGACTGGCAGGGCCATTGCAACCACTTCACATTCCCAAATGAAAGTGGGAACATATTGCTATGGACTTCGTATCGAGGTTACTACTGGCACAACATGGACATGATGTCATCTGGGTAGTCGTTGATAGACTAATGAAGACAGCTCATTTTCTTCCCATTAGAGTAAATTACTCCATGAGTAGATTGGAAGAGCTCTATGTATAAGAAATAGTCAGACTGCATGGGGTGCCTATGTCTATTGTTTCTGATTGGGATCTATGTTTCACGTCTCAATTTTGGAAAAGCTTACAGAGAGCTTTGGGGTCTCAATTGGCTTTTAGTACAACTTTTCATCCTTAGACCGATGGACAGACTGAGAGGACTATTCACATTTTGGAGGATATGCTATGTGCCTGTGTACTAGATTTTGGTGAAATTGAAGAGAAGTAGATATTGGGGTCAGAGATAGTATAACGGGGTTATGAGAAAATCCAGCTTATTCAGGAGAGAATTAAGACAGCTCAGAGTCGACAGAAAAGCTATGTAGATACCCTTCGATGAGCGCTAGAATTTGATGAGGGTGATGAAGTGTTCTTGAAGATTGCACCGATGAAAGGGGTGATGAGATTCAGGAAGAAGGGTAAGCTTAGCCCTAAGTATATTGGGTCGTTTGAGATATTGGAAAGAGTTGGCCCAGTTGCCTACAAGTTAGCGTTAACCCCAGCACTATTCAGAATCCACAATGTATTTCACGTGTCGATGTTAAAGAAATACATCCCAGATCCGTCTCACATAATAAGTTATGAAACACTGGAGATTTCCAAGACCTTATCTTATGAAGAAATACCAATTCAGGTCTTAGATTATAAAGGACATGAATTACGTACCAAGAAAATTCCACTAGTGAAAGTACTCTGGAGGAACCATGCAGTGGAGGAAGCCTTGTGGGAATTGGAAGAGGAGATGCATTAGAGGTACCCACACCTATTCAATGGGGTTCAACAGTAGTCAGAAAGGAAATGTAATGGTTTAGGTAAGAAATCATGTAAATAGGTAGGTTTTATGCAGGTTAATCAAGTGTATGTAATAGTTTTTTGTTTTGATTGGTTTTGGAAGAGTTTTGTTTGGTTACCGTAATCTGCCAGGACCGTAAGTGTGACCACAACATTCCTCCGCCATAATTAAGGGTGATTAATAAAATTACAGTGTGTTTTTCCTTAGAAAGTGATACATGTGAGAGATAGCAAATTTCGAGGACAAATTTTATAAGGAGGGGAGAATGTAGGGACCCAAAGAATTTAATTTATGAAAATAATAAAAGAAAGGAAAGAGAAAGAAAAGAAAGGGAATTTAAAAAGGGGCATCAACAAGGACTCATCGACGAACCCATGGTCTTCGTCGACGAACGTCCTTCTTGGTTTCATCGACGAGTACACGTGTCTCGTCGAAAAGAGGATACCAATAGCAAAGAATTTCAGGCCATTAAGGGTTCGTCGATGAACCCATTATCTTCATCGACAAACGGTCTTCTGTGACTCATCTACGAAACCATTCTTTGTTGACGAACGCCCTTCTATGACTCGTTGATGAGGACACGTGTCTCATCGACGAGGCCATGTGGACAGTCATCTATATAAAGGTTCAAATCAAATTTTCAGCAAGGATTTTGTTTCTCTTTCCTCTCTCTCTTTAAATTTTGATTTTCTCTCCCTTCTCTCTTTAATTCCAGCCTATTTCTTGCCCGAATTGACGATCAGAAATTACCACGATGATCTAGGCATGACTCTATGCAAGTTGACCAGAGCAGATTGTTGATTTGGAGTCCTTGGGCACCACTCCAAAATCAGGGTAAGTGAGTTATTTTAGGGTTTAAATGATTATTTGGGATATGTGGACCTAGGAAATGATTTAGATGATAAATAAATTGGGGTTGAGTTGAATGAACTGGGGATAATGTGATTTCAGGGTTTGGAGTTCTGAATACCGTGGGTGTGGTTTAGGGTTTTTCAACAGGTTTCTTAGGAAACATGTAAGGGGATAGATTAAGTTAGGTATTTTCATAAAATTAATTATTAAATATATAGTATTTGATTCAAAAAGTTATATATGGTTTAGTATAGTTTTTAAGAATACTGATGTTGAACTGAGGAAACCTTGAAAACAAATTTAATATTTTTTGTTAGTAAAATATGTTTTCCCAGCCAGATAATATATCATAGTGTAGTACTCACTTAAATGTGACATGGGTATAAATTTTACTGTAAATATTGATATGTCAGAGTATGTATGATTTCACAGAACAAACATGATTCAACGACAGTTTTTTTTAGAAAAACTATAAACAGAACAGAAATTATATTTTTAGTATTTTGTGATATTCAGTCGGCACAGATGCCATGATATTTAGCCAGCGCAAATGCTGTGATATTCAGCCAGCGTAGATGCCGTGATATTCAGTCGGCACAGATGCTGTGATATTTCAGCCGGCCTAGATGTCGTGACTAGATATGTTATAACAGTTATTTAAGAAATATTATCATTACAAATGTTATACAGAATTATGAAACAGTTATATAATAGCATTATGAAATATATTTTATGATAGCAGAACCTCGATGACTTAGTTTAGATTTAAAGAACGGTATCGTAGCTATCAGTTCAGGTAGTGCTTGTAATGACCCAAAGAATAATGGTATTTAAATAATAAAAATAGAGGGAAATAGAAACAGAAATAGAAGGAGGCAGCAGCATTCGTCAACGACGTTGCATTTTGAATGAAATAACCCGAAAGATTTTTACATAGGGCCTCATTGACGAACACAGGGAGTTCATCAACGAGCGCATAAGTACGTCTCATCGACGAAGCCACATCTCGTCGACGAGAAGATACCGAGAGGGGTTTTTGGGCAGTTTGAATTTCATCAACGAGGAGGTAGGGTTCATCGACGAAATTACTTAAGGACTCGTCGATGAGATGACGTGTCTCATCGACGAATCCAACCTTATAAATTGCCAAAACCCGGATTTTCAGTAGAATTTTGGTGCAAAAGACTCTTTCTCTCTCTAAAAACATCTTCCACTCCTTCTCTCTTTGATTATGGGCCCGTTGCTCGCCAGATTGAAGATCTGAGGCCACCACGATGCTCCTAACAAAGTTCTCTACAAGTCTGCTGGAGCTGATCGTTGGTTCAGTTAATTTGGAATTCATCCCAAACTCAGAGTAAGGTGTTTTATTCAGAATCTTATTTCCTTGCAGTTATAGGAAATGCTGTATGTAGAAAAATATTGATGTTTTGTTCTAGGGGATGTCGTTTTCAGGGTGTTGAGTGGAGAACCCTGCGGGTGTAGGGCCCGAGTTCAGTGAGGGCTTTTCAAAAACTAGGTAAGGGAAATATGCTATGCTAGGAGATTTGATTATGTTAACAGAAATTTTACAGTTGCATGTATACCAATGATTATATAGTTTTTACAGAGTATGAGATTCTAAAGTATGTGTGGCCTAAGTAGATATTATTTAATGTAGAATTTTATGCAGTTTTTCTAGTATATGATGTTATACAGAATATACAGATATAAGTACATATACAGTTTTATTCAGATAGTTTCACAAATATATATATTTATGTATATGACAGTATACAGGATATTTATTCAGATTGATATATATATATATATATATATATATATATATAGTGTTTATAGAAAGTTATGTTTTTCTAAATGCCATAACACCCAGAGTATACAGACAGATTATACAGGCAGAGCATACAGATAGATTATACAGTTTAGCATGAAGATGTTACAGTTATTCAGATATTACAGTATTTACAGTATAGATAAATAGTGTTATGGTTATTTTGGAAACATGACGAAAATAGCTAAGATATATATATGTACTTATATAGTATCAAATCCCTGTGGAAATATGTTAGATAGATACAATTTACAGAGTACGGTACTATTGCTAATACAGATAAAGTGCAACCACATATCTCAGATAGTATGTGGGTACCATCAAATTGTGCTCGGAGAGGACGCAGCTCCCCGGTACACTGGGTTGAGAGGGCTAGTTTGATGAGGTAGCAGCCAGTCTCGAGCTTAGGAGTGGATGCAGTTTTGTCGGACTAAGGTAGTGTAGCGTATGATGACTTACTTGGAGGGTCGACCAGGTTAAGTCCCTCCTACGGGCCGCACAACCCTGTCATAAGGGGCCAAATTATGACATACAGAGTCCTAGGGAAATAGCTCAATTATGTATATGTATGTGTATATAGTTTTACAACTTTTGTTGTATATAGTATTATATAGTAGTATGAATGATAGAAGGTTCATATGATACAAATGTTTTAAGCTATTATACATGTGTTTTACAGAATTTCCAGATCATGCAATTTTAAATACTATTATTATAGTTTTATGACTTAGTTGCCACACACTAGTAATAGCATATTTCCACTTACTGAACGTCATCTCACCCCATTACTTTACCACTTTTCAAGTGAGCCAGTTAGGCGAGTAGATCAGGCTCGCGGATAGAGAGTTGACTTGGTTACTCTGGTTGTAGGGTAAGTTTATGACATGATTTTGTATTTTTTGGGGTAGATGATACTGGAGGGAGTTATTGTATATGGCTATGGTCTGAATGTACTTAATTCTGATATTGTTAGTATATATGGTTGTATGACTTATGTCTTCATTGCTTAGGTATGGTTATGTAAATATTTATAAAAAAAAAAAAATGGTGCAAATTTTGAGGACGTTATAGTGCTACCACACATCTCAGATAAAGTGCGGGAGCTGGATAGTCGATTGAGCCCGGAGTAGAGTAGTGTGCCCCCCTAGCAATTCGGACTAGGTAGGGTAGGCCAATCGTACTTACAAACTTATCAGTTTTGGCTTAGCGTGGTAGGCCAATCATTGCTAGGTACCACCTACGGGCCGCACAACCCAGTAATGTGGGGTTAATACATAACATTAGCTAGCTATCCATCCAGGGTATGATTTCAGTATTATACAAACATAGCAGATGATTTATATGTATACAGAAATCTAGTATGACATGGTATGGTTACATGGAAATATGATTTATTCAGATTTATACAGAATAGTTTTACTTGATTTATTAAATGCAATTAAACTATGTTCAAATTTTCCTTATTTATCAGATACAGTTTAATATGTACGGTATATGATATAATACAATAATACTTATGTATCCATGCACTGATATTAGTCTATCTCCCTTATTGAGAGGTGTCTCACCCCAGCAATATAAACATTTCAGGAAACGCAGAAAGATGAGCAGAGCGAGCTCTGAGATAGAGTGATGCGAATTCCCGCCAAAATAATGAGATCCGAGAACAAAAAGGAACCCAAGATCATTCTACATTCATAATTGAATGATAGACCTCGACCCGTTGTTTATAACAAAAAAGAACCTTGGTATATATGACCTCAACCCGTTGTTTATTGCGAAACAAGAACTTCGGTATAAGGAAGACGCCACAAACGGTGGTGGAAAACCGTTTGATAAGTTGTTGGTGAACGCCATGGGAAATCCCAATAAGTTTGAATAGTTCTTCAAAGAACTACAGAGAAAATACTCTCACAATTTTACTGAATTGATCCCTTTGTTCTTACAATAAGAATGCTTTTACAGGCATAGCCTGGGAGACAAAACATTAAACACTTTAAACCACTCTCAACAACTTACTAAGACTTCTTGCAAGATTACAAATTAAATATAACACAAAAGTCAAAGGTAGGCTCAACAACTCAACAACTTACTAAGACCATGCAAGCAAACAAGTTGTCTTGCATGATTACAAATATAACACAAAAGTCAAAGAGTCAAGTCCCATATTTGAATAGCACACCATTAATCCAACATTTAAACATGCCAATTTAAGTTTGGCCTTGGCCAGATTATTCTAGAGCTTCAATCACGTTGATGAATCTTTGTTAGTCACGTGGGTCATGCTCAATGGGCCTCCACGAATTTGCTTGAGTCCATGCCTCTTGAATCAATCCATTGAGTGCAGGTTTAAATTTCCTTGCTCGTGCTCTTGTAACTGGTCCAATTGGCACTTCGACAAGTTCCTTTGAAGTTGTGCTATGATTTGCATCATTCCCCTCCTCTTGAAAATGATTTTCCCTCAAATCATCACCTACATCAAAAGGACTCAAATCAGTACCATTAAAAGTGGCACTTACATTGTACTCACCAGGCAAATCTAGCTTGTAAGCATTGTCATTGATGCGCTTTAGGACTTGGAAAGGTCCATCTCCTCTTTGAAACGTCTTTGCGTTGGAAATCTATCTTTTCTCATATGCAACCAAACCCAATCTTTGGGTTCAAAAAGCAGCTTGTGACGCCCCTTGTTGGCTTGTTTTGCATACTACTTCGTTCGTTGCTTAATGTTGAGTTGTGCTTTCACATGAATCTTCTTGACAAAGTTAGCTTTCTTTTTTCCGTCTAAATTAACATGCTTAGTCAAAGGTAAAGGAGATAAATCCAATGGAGTTAAAGGATTAAATTTATACACAATTTCAAATGGTGAAAATTTAGTAGCAGAATGAATATATCTGTTATAAGCAAACTCAACATATGGTAAACTTTCTTCCTATGTTTTGATGTTATTTTTAATGATTGTCATCAATAAAGTAGACCAAGTCTTATTTACTACTTCACTTTGACCATCAGTTTGTGGATGACAAGTAGTAGAAAATAATAGCTTAGTACCTAACTTACACCACAAAGTCTTCCAAAAATAGCTCAAGAACTTAGCATCTCTATCCGAAACAATTGTTCTAGGCATGCCATGTAATCTCACAATCTCTCTAAAGAACAAATGAGCAACATGCGAGGCATCTTCCCTTTTGTGACATGGAATAAAGTGTGCCATCTTAGAAAATCTATCCACAACCACAAAAATTGAATCTCTTCCACGTTTAGTCGTAGGCAATCCTAACACAAAGTCCATTGAAATATCAATCCGAGGCTTACTAGGAATTGGTAAAGGGGTATACAAACCGTTGGACCTCACTCTAGATTTGGCTTGCCTACATGTGTCACATCTACCCCAAATTCTATCAACATCTCCTTTCATGTGAGGCCAATAAAAGCGTTCCTACAAAAAGGCTAACGTCTTTGCAACTCCAAAATGTCCCATTAATCCCCCACCATGAGATTCCTGCACTAACAACTCCCTTAAGGAACAAATTGGTACGTATAACTTATTCTCTCGAAACAGGAATCCATCAAGCCTAAAGAACTTACCACAAGCGATTTTTTTCACAAGCCCAGTATGCTTCAATGAATTCATGGTCATCAGCGTAAAAGTTTTTAGTGTACTCAAAACGAAGCAATTCTGTATCAAGTGTGGAGAGTAATGCATACCTACGAGAAAGTGCATCAGCGACCACACTCTCTGTTGACCCCATGGGTCACACCCAATTTTGATAATGACAAATACTCAAGTATTTGATGGCTATCTAGTTTGTGTGCAGGGTTATATTAGCAGATCAATTGACGGCACATGAAGTAAAGCCTGAAGACCCAGAAGATTTGTCTTGTGTTGTAATTCATATTATTTTTATCATTGGGTCTGTAATAGTAATTAGGATATCAGTCTATAATAATCTCAGCATGTCATGCATGCAGGTTTGTAACCTTAAAATGCCATAGACTGACCATAGAGACTGAATGACCTTAGGTCGACTGACGCCAGGTTTTTGGGCGTACTTAAAAGGACCCTAGGTTCCAGCACTTGCACGCAAGAAAGTCCCCATTATCATTCACTATATCAGGGGAATTAAAATAGGATAAAAATGGACTTAATTGAAAATATTATGAGTGTTCAGGTGACCGAACCCATTGCGTTTAAAATGCTTTGGGCGACCGAACCCTTGACAAGTTAACTTGTTGAATTTTGTTCGGACACCTGAACCATTTTGAGCGTATCTTTCTCAGGCACCCGAACCCTTTAAAGGGAATTTTTCACCAACCTGGGCAACCGAACCTTTTAGTTCAAATCAGACCTCGGGCGACCGAACACAAGAGTTCGGGCTACCGAACCCAGGACCGGGCACCCGAAGTCATGAACAAATGTTTCTAACTTTGATTCGGGCTATCGAAATGCGACACGGGCAACCGAACTCAGTTGAATATCTTTTAAAGCTATGTCTGTTCGGGCGACTGAATCATGGTTTAGCCACCCGAACCTCGGCGGGTTAAAATTAATTAACCGTGGTAAAATTGGGTTAGGTGGGGTTAATGGTGTTTAAACATTTTGAATCTTTTCAACAATTCCCATCAAGTCCCAAACGGTTATAATTTTACCCTAGCCTATAAATATGGGTTCATTTGTCAGGATTACCAAGGGAGATTAGCCAAAATCATTAGTATAAATCCTCTCTATCTCAAAATCATATTGTTTCCCAAA
This sequence comes from Malania oleifera, assembly GCF_029873635.1. Classification (NCBI taxonomy): domain Eukaryota; kingdom Viridiplantae; phylum Streptophyta; class Magnoliopsida; order Santalales; family Ximeniaceae; genus Malania; species Malania oleifera. The sequence goes on from NC_080419.1 coordinate 65,297,455, forward strand.
TACTCTCATATCCTTATTCCCTTGCTACATTTTGGTATTGTGAGAGCATATTGGTTGTGTTAGTGCATATTAGGTTTTGCAAATACTTCCATTATTCTTGTTTGATTGATTAAGTTATTTTTGGGGAGTTAGCAAAGTTTATCCCACAGATTTGAATATAATAAATTTTGTGTTGGGATAAACTAGCAAGCCTTGGATATTTGCATTGTTATTGCAAGTGTCCAATAGCTTGGAATTTTTTTTTTTTTGTGCAAATATTTTTCAAACAAGCAAACTATTTTCAAACTAGTATTATGCTTATTTCATTGAGGAAATCATTTTGAACTAGTTTGATTATTTGATTTGTATACTTGGAATATTGATGTGCTATTGAAATAGTTTTGATTCCAAGATACTGCTTGTTGTGAACACTATTAAGCATATCAGCGATCATATCTTGTTGAGTGTAGCTTGCACAAAAATACACATCACTAAGCTTACATTTCCTATATTGTTGATGTGTCATTGATTAATTATACTGTGCGTAATTGGGTACATATTTGCTTTACATGAAAGCATAATCACTGTACCAGTTGATTGTAAAACTGTTGTATTCCAAGCACGGGCCTGAAAAGGGAGACTAGCCCTGGAATAGTCTCGGATTGGCTTAGACCCGTTTAGGAAAGCTAGGTGCGCCATCCTGGTAAGGCGTGTTGGTTGAGGTCAGCCCTTTAATTGACCTAGTTAAGGTTGAGGTCAGCCCTGTGGTAATTAACCTAGTTGTATTAGGTGCCGCTCCACCTGTTTAAGTGAGCATTCTAGTGGTAATCCTTGTTCTGGTGTGGCCAAGGCAAGGATGTAGGCATAGTTGGCCGAACCCCAATAACATATCTTGTGCCTTGTTTATATTTATCCTCTTTATATTTACTACACATGTATGTTATAATTGGTGAATGTTGCGCATGATTTTAATTTCCGCACGTTGTATCTATTTGTGCATTTGGAACCCCATAGACAGACCCTAGGTTGTGAATATACTACTGTTAGATTAGTTTAACCTAGGCGCTAAAGTTTTAAATTCCAATTCACCCCCCTCTTGGGAATGCACCATAGCTAACAATTGGTATCAGAGCCTCGTAGTATTGACTTAAACATTTTTTCTAAAGGATCAGGATGACTCGATTTGGTGTATCCGCATTCAATGAGGGACAATCACCTTCTAGGCGTCCTATATTTTGTGGTGTCAATTACAGCACCTGGAAAATTAGAATGAGTGTATTTATAAAATCTATGAATTTGAGGGCTTGGCAGGTGATTAATAAGGGAACCTGTATGCCAATAGAAAATGATATTAATTTTATGCATGCAAATTCATATGCCATGGATTCATTATACTGTGCTTTGGAGACTGATATTTTTCATGAGATCATGGCTTGTGCTAGTGGTAAGGAAATCTGGGAACAACTCGAAAAGAAATATGGAGAGACCCAGAAGAAGGAAGAGATCACCACTTCTGTAGTATCAAGTTCTGATGTTCCAGATGTGGTAAATGATAGGGTGATTACAATAACAGAAAAGGAGGTATATGATTCTCACTCTAGCTCAATTGATGATTCTTATGTCAAATGTTGTGTTGTATCTTATGCTGAATCATCTGTTGAATATTGTGATAGTTCTGTTATTGATGCACTTGATGATTCTCATGTTGAACATTGGAATATATCATGTAATGAATCATCTGATTACCCTAGTGATAATTGTGCTATTAGCTCATGCAATAATTCATGTGATGCATGCTGTGATGACTCTTGTGCCAAATCCCGTGATATATTGTATGATGAGTCATCTATTGGTTCTGATGATAATACTGTGTGCATTGATTCATATGGATGTTATAGTGATAAATTTTATGATGAATCATGTATTGAATCTTACAATGAAAGCATGCCCTCACATATAGCACTAGAAAATGAATCATTTAAAATGCATAAGATTCTAGTCGAGATGTCTAAGAAGAAAACCTTTTTGAAAAATGAGAGTAATAGGTTGGCAAAGCAATTAGGAAAATTAAAAGAATATCATGCTATCCTTGAAAAGAAAAAGGTTAAGAAGATCTTGAAAATCATCTGCTTAGAGAGAGATAAATGATTACTCTAGAGCTACACTCAAAGTAATAAATGAGAAGAGTAATCATAATAAATCCTTAGAGATTAAAAGGAAAAATATTTTCAAAAAGGATTTAGGATTATCATATAATTCCCACTATCATGCCTCAACAAGCAATCATAATAATTGTAAGCATATACTTTCACGTATTTATAAAACCTGCTTACATTATAAAAGAAAAGGGCACAACCGATTTGTTTTCTCATCTAGAAGTGACAGAGGGGTTGAAAAAGAAATGATGTGAGTAATCATGAAAGCAAACCCTGTAGGGTCTAAGGAAGATCAGATTCTAATAGAAATTATATAAATATTTTGATCTTTCCTTAGGTCCTAGGTTTAAGGGGGTTGTGATGACTATAGGTTTGGGAAGCGGCTTAGGTTTAAAACATAGAAGCTTTGTATACACATCCACTTCCAAATGGACATGCATCTATACCTAGTACTTAATTCTAAATGCTTAACCCATGCTAGCATGAAAATCACAAAGTTAAGCAACTATTGTCCATTGCAAAAAATTGAGTGTTAGGGTTCTATCTTATATCATATGTCACTATACCCTAAACTCACTTTTGAATATGAAATGCCTAAATCAAAATCAAGTCATCACTCTAGGCTTAAAGCACTATTGATCACAAATGACTAATATATATTGAGTGCTTCTTATAGCTATAACCAAATTAGAGGCATCTATTAGGGATTGGCCCCTTTGAGTTTAAATTGTAAATCCTCTAATTTTGGTTCACCATCCCATCCATAGGAAATCCTTACCAAACCACGTTCATACTCGGTAAGGTCCCTTCTACTCACCAGTTGTATCCTTGCTTCATAATTATAATTATATCTAAAGGATACATACCACTATTCAAAGAGCTGTTTTCAAAATTCATACTCTCCCAGACGCTCTTTGTGCATACTTGGACATCATTATTACGCGCGAAAATATTTTAGAAAATGTCCACTCATTCTAAACACTCTTATGAACCTAATAGAAATTTAACTGTTAAGAGTATTTATTCTTTACTTCGTCTCATAAGCTCTCCAAAAGTTAAGTCATATCCTTTAGAGCTTCATATCCTTTGAGATGAGTTGAATGACTAATATGATCGCCTAGGTCTCAATCTAGATGAATGAATAAAATTCAAGTAGACCTATGCTTGGGCAATTTTAAGTCGAAAGCCATTCTAGCTTGAGCCTCTCTCACGTATTAAAATATTATAATAAAAGAGGCTGACATAGGCTTATCACACTTAAACGAACATACATTTTGACTTTTTGGTCAAATAAGCCTAAAGCATTTACGCCAAGATTAAATCATTGGAAATCTTATAACTCTTGGCTAAAGAAATTAGAAATTGAAAAAGGCATTAAATGGGTTAAGTGCATAACTCAGGGGGAGCTTTTACCTTCATATTTATATAAATGAAAATGCTCTCATATTCTTATATCATTTGTGTCTTTGTGCCTTAATGACTAACTGCACTGTACTAAACGCAAAACTATCCACTGTTGTTTATTGTTCATATTATATCTTGATGGATAGTGATTTGTGATTATCGAGTATTGTGAACTATTATTGAATATATTGTTTGATAATATTGGATTGCATGGAATGCCATCTGCAAGGCTGTTACAGAAATTTATTTACTTGCATGCTTGTATGGAACGCCAACTGCATGGCTGATGCAGTATGTTGTGTATTGCTTGCTGGTTGTAAATATAGGTACTCGTGTACCTTGAACTTAATTATGAATTGCTTATTTGAACCTATCAGGTATAGGTTTTTTGGGAAAATGTCCGATTTACAGATGGCATGCTGCCGAAATTTCGACAGGATTTTTCCCAAACAAAACCTTGTGTTAAAGATGATTATGATAAAATTAATGTTAAAACATTTTTGAAAGGATGAGTGAAAATCAATTGAATAATTAAACTTCATCCTAGCATAATCGTCTAGAAAGGCTAAAATCCATCCTTATAGGAAGCACATAAATGACTTATATGCATCACTTTCATTTATTGAAATATTGAGGCTCTTCTGAAAATCCCTGAACATTATATCTTGCGCTTAAAGCTTTATGTTTTGATATGGAATGTTCGTGGGTCATGAACTCTATTGCATGCCTTAATATAAACTCTTCTGATGCATCCATGGTCTATAGGGACAACTATACTAATTAAGTGACAAATTCAATTGATAAATATTCAGTATAATTGATTTTAAAGTGTCAAAATGAATGACTTATACTACTGAGCATAATGAAATTAATCCTTGATTAGTATAAGTAGTTAAAGAATCTAAGCACGTACTTAAATTTATAGGGGGATCATCTGAAATTAAAATGTCTATCATGTTATGCTCACCAACATGTTTTTTGGTTTAGATGTGCTTTAAGTTGTATTGTGGCATATGATTGAATGAAATGTTTTGTTGAAAATATTATGTTGATATATGTTTCTTTGCCACATGTTGTTTGTGTTTGCCATTTGATCCTTGCTTTAAATTGTTTGACATCTTTAAGATCAGTATGGTTTTGGTTTTCTGGTTATGTTATGAATGTACTTAAATGCTAAAACTAGAAAATTTGTGCTTGCTACCTTGTTTCAAAATTAAAATTTCTTTTTCTACAAACACCCCCAGTACTTTAAGCAAACATCATAAGGGGATATATATATATATATATATATATATATATACATATATATATTTAGTGTAATGCTTTATGGCAATAACTAATTTCAAAACTAAAACATTTTCTCTTGCCTCATTATTACTATATACATATATGTTTTTAAGTCACATAATTGGTTCAGTAACTAAACATGAAAATGCATGCGAACTAATTAGACTGTTTTTATGCTTAAACATTTTATTTGGTGAGTTAATGTTGGGGAGTTAGGATGAGAATTTAGGGTTCTTTTTGCAGTTTGGAGGTAGAGTTTCAGGGTAGTTTCTGTGTTTTTTCTGGGGTGACGATTTCAGGAAAACCATAGTAAGGTATCGACGATTTCTATTTCCATATGTTAGGGTCAAACCTTAAATTAGTAATAAGAGGTAAGGGGTATTTTAGTTGGTATAGTATTTGGATTCTCAAAATAATTTGGTAATATTGTAGGATGAACACAAGAGGTAGCAGCGCTCACGCTAGTGGCGACGACAGAGTAGGGCCTTCTGGTGTAGGAGGCGGGGATTCAGATGTTGTGTTACATAGTGTGGCTCAGTAGGTTATGGCTGAGATTGCCTAGAGTTCTAGGGAGTAGGGAGGTCCATCTACAGCTTAGGGGTGTACAATAGAATAATTTATGAAGATGAACCCACCAGCATTTTCAGGAGCAGTTGATCCTGCAGTTACAGAAAACTGGATGTAGGAGATAGAGAAAATTTTAATGGTGCTTCGTTGCACCGATGAGCAGAGGGTCCTCTATACCACGTATAAGCTAAGAGGGGAGACTGAGAGATGGTGGACATCCACTAGATTACTAGAGGAGCAGAGATCAATTCTAATTCCGATGACTTGGGCTTGATTTAGGGACATATTCTTTGATAGATACTATCCTGCCTCAGTCAGAATGGCTAGAGTATAGGAGTTTTTGAGCTTGGCCTAAGGATCGATGACAATCCAGCAGTACGTGGTGAAATTCATAGAGTTGTCACGTTTTTGCCTTATATTGTTCCAGATGAAGCTAAGAAGGCTAGGATGTTCGAGAGGAATTTGAAGCGGGACATTTATAGATAGGTGGCAGTACTAAGGATATAGGATTTCTCAGAATTGGTTGACAAGGCCATAATAGAAGAGGAGGGTTTGCTGAGAGAGACTGAGATACAGAGCTAGAAGAAGAGGGCGCACCTTCAAGTTTTAAGATGAGTTCCAGCCGAGGCCCTTGGAGAGGAGGTAGATTCAGTGGGGGTTGGAGGCAGAAGAACTAAAACAAGCTGATATTTCAGTAGTTAAAGAATTTCTAGATTTTTTTCCAGAAGAATTGCTTGGCTTACCATCAGATCGAGAGATTGAATTTACCATGGATCTACTACCGGGGTCGGCACCGGTATCTAAAGCATTATACCGTATGACTATAATCAAATTGAAGGAATTAAAAGATTAGTTGTAGGAATTTCTGGATAAAGGATTTATCAGGCTTAGTGTGTCGCCGTGGGGGGCCCCAGTCCTGTTCGTGAAAAAGAAAAATGGGACCATGAGGTTGTGCATAGATTATAAGGAGATAAACAAATTGACAGTCAAGAATAGATATCCTCTTCCCAGGATTGACGACTTATTTGATTAGCTCCAGGGGAACCAGGTCTACTCTAAAATTGACCTGTGATTGGGTTATCATCAGGTGAAAGTTAGAGTAGAAGATATTTCAAAAGCAGCATTCCGAGCCAGATATGGGCATTACAAATTTTTTGGTGATGTCGTTTCGGTTGACTAATGTACCAGCAGTATTTACGCATTTAATGAATCGGGTGTTCCATCATTACCTAGACCAGTTTGTTGTGGTTTTCATTGATGATATACTGGTTTACTCGAGAAGTTTTGAGGAGCATGAGCATCATCTGAGGTTAGTGTTGCAGACATTGACAGGAAAGAAGCTGTACGCAAAATTTAAGAAATGTGAATTCTGGTTAATGTAGGTTACTTTCCTCGGGCATGTGATCTCCAAGGATGGTATATCGATTAACTCGAGTAAGATAGAGGCAGTGGTGGGTTAGGTAAGGCCAGGAAATGTTCAGGAGGTCAGAAGTTTTTTGGGTTTGGCAGGCTACTACCGATGCTTTGTAGATGGTTTCTCCAGATTATTAGGTCCACTAACATGACTTACGAGAAAAAAATGTGAAATTTGATTGGACCGACGATTGTGAGTAGAGCTTCTAGGAGTTAAAGCGGCAGTTGGTTTCAGCACTCGTACTGGCTATCCTATCAGAGGAGGATGTATTTGTGATATACAGTGATGCATCTTTGAAGGGTCTTGGATGTGTGTTAATGTAGCATGGAAGAGTTATTGCCTACGCATCTAGATAGCTTAAAGAATATAAGATGAACTATCCTGTGCATGATTTAGAATTAGTTGTAGTGGTTTATGCTCTAAAAATCTTGAGGCATTATCCATATGGTGGGAAATGCAAAATATTCACGGACCAGAAAAGCTTAAAGTATTTCTTTACCCAAAAAGAGTTGAATATGAGGCAAAGAATTTGGCTAGAACTCATTAAAGATTATGACCACACTATTAGTTATCACCTAAGGAAAGCAAATGTGGTAGCAGATGCTCTGAGCAGGAAATCAGTGGGACCAACATTGGCAGTTACGGAGGTTCAGCAAGTGATCCTAATGGATCTGGAGAAACTTGGTGTAGAGTTGGTAGAGAGTAACCTCAAGCATTTAATGCCAACCAAGTTATGCAGCCTACGCTAAATGAAAAGATTAAAACCACTTAAGGAGATGACACAGAATTAAAAGAGGTAATAGTTAGAGTACAGGATGGTCAGGGAGAGGAGTTTAGTATCTCTGATGACAAAGCTCTGAGGTTTCACACTAGATTGTGTGTACCTAAAGATGATGATATTAGGAGAACGATCCTAGAGAAGGCTCACAGATCTCTATACACGATTCATCTTGACAGTACTAAAATGTATACGGATCTGTGAGAGTATTTTTGGTGGAGTGGCATATAGAGGGAGATTGCTGAATTTATGCAGCAGTGCTTGATGTGCCAGCAGGTTAATGCTGAGCACTAGAGGCCGGCAGGGCAGTTACAACCACTTTTCATCCCTGAGTGGAAGTTGGACCATATATCCATGGACTTTGTCACTGGGCTACCACCGGCACCACATGTTTAGAATGCCATTTGGGTGGTTATTGATCGGCTGATGAATACAACTCATTTTCTACCCATTAAAGTTAGTTACCTTATGAACATATTGATAGAGATTTACATTCGGGAGACTGTTCGACCCCATGGAGTGCTAGTGTCTATAGTCTCGGACCGTGATCAACACTTTACATCACAATTTTAGAAGAGCTTGTAGGAGGCTTTGGGGTCTCAATTAACATTCAACACAACTTTTCATCCTCAGACAGATGGTCAGACAAAGAGAATGATTCAGGTACTTGAGGATATGTTGCGAGTGTGTGTATTGGACTTTGGAGGTAGCTGGACCCAGTATCTGCCGCTGGTTGAATTTTCCTACAATAGCACCTATCAAACCAGCATCAGCATGACACCTTATGAGGCACTTTATGGTAGGAGGTGTCGTTCTCCTTTATACTGGGATGAGTTAGGTAAGAGGCGAGTTTTGGGGTTAGAATTGGTGTAGTAGGCACATGATAAAGTTCAACTTATTTGAGATAGAGTCGATAGAAAAGTTATGCATATAATCATCACCGGGAATTAGAATTTAAAGTTAGTGACCATGTGTTTTTGAAAATAGCACCATTGAAGGGAGTCATGAGGTTTGAGAAGAAGGGTAAGTTGAGCCCTAGGTTTATTGGCTCGTTTGAGATACTTGAGAAGGTTGGGTCAGTTGCCTATCGGTTTGCTTTACCACCAGCTCTATATAAAATACATGACGTATTTCATGTTTCTATGTTAAGAAAATACGTCTTAGATCCTTCCTATGTCATCAGTTATACAGAATTGGAATTCAGTGATGCTCTAGCTTATGAGGAAATTCCAGTACAGATCTTAGATAGGAAGGATCAGGAATTGTGCAATAAGAAAATACCACTAGTAAAAGTCTTGTGGGCGAATCATGTTATAGAAGAAGCTTCGTGGGAGCTTGAAGAGGAAATCAGATAGAAATACCCACACCTATTTGGTGAGATATAGTAATAGTTAGTATTGTTCAAATAACAACAGTTTTATTTTAATTAGTAGAGAATAATGAATGTATAGTTGTATTTTAGATTATATGATAGGTAGTGTTTTGGTTTTGGGAGAATTTTCTTTTATGAGTATATTTGTAATCTCTCAAAACCCTAAATGTAACCGCGGTATTCCTCCGCCATAAGTGAGTATAAGTAATAAAATAAGTAGCCTATTTTCCTTAATGGATGGTGTTCAATACAGATAGTAAATTTTGAGGACGAAATTTTATAAGCAGAGGAAAATGTAGAGACCTGAAGAATTATAGAAATTAAATAGTAAAAGAAAAGGGAAGAAAAGGAAAAATTCCAAAAAGGGACTCATAGGGTCTCGTCGATGAACATAGGGTTTTCGTTGATGAGTATTGTAGTGACCTGAAGAATTATGGTATTTAAATAATGAAAGAAGGGGGAATAGGGAATTGTATTTGGAATATTTAAACAAGGTCTCGTCAACAAACACAGGGCGTTCGTCGATGAACACACTTGAGGGGATTGTCAACGAGGCACATGTCCCGTCAACAAGAAGATACCGAGAGGCTATATTCTGCTCTGAATTTCATCAATGAGGAATAGGTATTCGTCGACAAACTTCTTGCGTGGCCTTGTTGACGAAGTGACATGTCTCGTCAATGAAGCCTAGTGTATGAAAAGCTCTAAACTCGGATTTTAGCGCAGATTATTCGGGGAAATCAAACTCTCTTTCCTCTTTGGTTCCCCACCCTTCTCTCTAAGATTCTGGGTCCATTCTTTGTCGGATCGACGATCCAGAATCGCCACGACACTCCTGGGGAAGTTCTCTTCAAGTCTTCTGGAGTGGATCGTTGGTAGGGCTAGCTTGGACTCCATCCCAAGTTTAGGGTAAGACTTTTTATTTAGTATTTGACTTTCCCACAGTTGTAGAAAATGTAGTAGTCAAGAAAATATTAAAATTTTGTTTTGGGAGATGTGGTTTTCAGGGTGTTGAACGGAGAACCCTGCAAGTGTAAGGCTAAACTTTATAAGGGCTTTTCTAGAAGTCAGTTAAGGAGATAAACTAAGTCAGTTGTTTTTCATCGAAATATACTATAATTTTATAGCATTTAATTTCAGGAAATAAATATATAGTAGAATTATGTTTGGGAAATACTGTTGTAAATAATGATATGATTTAAATATGAATAATACCGATTTTGTAACGACTTCAAATTTAATCACCATTTCTTTTAAACATATATGAATTGCTCTGATACCCCTGCTATGAAATCTCAGGCCTCAAAGGCACTGGTGTATTCCTATATACAATAAACATACCTATACAGCGGAATACATAATCATATAACCATATTTACTATACTCCAAAATTCAGTATTTCTAGACCATAGTTATATAATACATCTCTCTCCAGTATCATCTACCCAAAATACAATAGTTTGTACAAACTTACCCTATAAGCAGGGCAACCAAGTAATCACTCTATCTGCGAGCCTGATCTGCTCGCCTAGCTGGCTCACCTGAAAAATGTTAAAGTAATAGGGTGAGACGACGCTCAGTAAATGGAAATATGCTATTACTAGTGTGTGGCGATTAAGTTACATATTATTAAAATAACATCTGAAAATGTATAAATGATAAAGCGGTACAAAATATATCATGTATTTAGTCATAGCTTAAAATATAACCGTGTCATCTAATTTTTCTACTTTTCATAGTACTAATATTATACTATATCTGTAACGCCCCGAACCCTTAAACTCGGGTCCGATGCGTTATACCTGATAAAATCCCTGATAATCCATAATCAACATATACGTAGCGAAAAACATAAATATAATCTCCCAATTATATAATACCAGAGTTTTCTAAATCCATCTACCAACCATAACAAATTAATCATCCACCTGTATTCAAATGTATACATATCTCCAAACATTATTCAGTATTCATAATACCAGTATGTTTCACAACCTTTCATAATATTTAGAAGACCTAAAATACAAAACATAAAACATAACATAAATTATTACCTTTAATTTCATTAAATCCGATTTAATATATAATTTCCCCTAACCTGATTTATTGCACTACGCCAACGGGGACCTCGAAAAGATGCCTGCGGCGTTCACCCGGACCCTGAAATTAAATTCCTAACTCTAATAAATTATTCCTGAATAAAATCTTATTTAAATATTTCCTAGGATCATAATTCCTAAATAAATAATAATACTCGCAAATATACTCAAATTGCCAAAATTCCAAAATCCCACTCTCACTTTGGAGTAGGGCCTAGAAAACCCAAATTGAAAATTTATCCACGTCAAAATGATGGCAATCGCGACTAGGACCACGTGGTGGTACCCGATCGCCGATTTAACAGTTGATTTAAAGCAAAATTGAGAAAATGGGGAAAAAATTACCTTTCCCTAAGAGCAGTGCCTAAGCGGTTCCCATGAAAAATTTGCTCCAATAGAAATGTCAGTAGCGGAACCAGGAATCCAACGGCAACTTCTGTTTCCCGATCCGCCGCAAATCCGCCAAGAAATTGAGAGAGAGAGAGAGAGAGAGAGAGAGAGAGACGGAGACGGACGCGTAGGAGAATAAAAATATTCAAGGGGGGGGGGGGTTGCATGCCTCTGTAATTCTTCTTCTTATTCTTCTTATTCTTCTTCTTCTTCTTCTTTCTTCTTCTTCTTCTTCTTCTTCTTCTTCTTCTTCAGTTACTTTATATATATATATATAAAATATACTATATTATAACATTATAATATTATAACCTTTATATATATATATATACACACACACACACACACACACACACACACACACACATATAAACATATAAATATCATATATTTAATTTAATTAATTCAATTAAATAAATAAATAAATAATTAATTAATCAATTAATAATTAATTTTATTTTATTATTATTATTATTATTATTTTCATACTATTCCTTTTATCAGTTCATTTATTATTTTTCTTAATTATTTTAATCATTTTAATTTTCGAGTCTTTACAATATCTATCAAATACTGTAAAATTGTATACATATACATAATTGTGCTTTTTCCCTGGACTCTGTATGTCATAATTTGACCCCTCATGACAGGGTTGTGCAGCCCGTAGGTGGGACTTAACACTGGTCGGCCCTCCAGGTAAGTCACTATACTCTACACTTCCTCAGCCTGGCCAAACTACATCCACTCCTAGACGCGAAACTGGACTACTACCTCGTCAAACCGACCCCCTCAACCCAGCGAACGAGGGAGCTACATCCACTCCGAGCACGGTTTGACGATACCCACACACTATTTGAGATATGTGGTTACATTCTATCTGTATTAGCAACGGTACCGTGCTCTGTTATCTATTTCTGTATCTGTATCTGTAATATTTCACAGGGATCTGATACCATATATATAATACTATGATCTTTCTATTGTTTTCATCATGTTTCCAAAATAATCATAACACTATAATTTTGTACTGTAAATACTGTAATATATGAATAATATAACTATAGCATCTTGATGCTATATCTGTATATCTGACTGTATAATCTATTTGTATATTCTGAGTGTTATGATATTAGGAAACATGACATTCTATAAATACTATATATACTAATCTGAATAAAAACTGTAATATACTGATCTAAATAAAACTGTAATATACTGATCTGAATAAATATCTGAATATATTGTATAACATGATATGTTGGGAAAAGCTGTATAAGTTCCATATTAGATAAATATCTACTCAGGCCACGCAAACATTAAAAACTCTTATTCTATAAAAACTGGATAATAAACAGGTGTATATATATATATATATATATATATATATATATATGAAATCTCTCTTAACATTGTTAAAAACTCCTAGCATAGCATATTTCCCTTACCTAGTTTTTGAAAAGCCCCCACTGTACTTTGGTTCTACACCCGCAGGGTTCTCCACTCAACACCCTGAAAACCACATCTCCTAAAACAAAATATCGTCATTTCTTCGCACACTATATTTCTTTTAATTGTGGGAAAGATAAATACTAAATAAAATGCCTTACCCTGAAATTAGGATGGAATTCAAACCACTTCTGCCAACGATCCACTCCGATAGACTTGTAGAGAACTTCCCGAGGAGCGTCGTGGTGGCCTCAGATCGTCGATCTAGCGAGAAATGGAGCCAGGATCGAAGAGAGAAAGGGAGAGGGTCGTTTAGAGAGAGAGAGAGAGAGAGAGAGAGAGAGAGGGAGGATTCTTGCGCCAACTTTTGCTGAAAAATCCAGGTTTCAACTATTTATAGTCCCAGATTTTTGGATGAGACACGTCATCTTGTCAATGAGTCCCTAAAGAAGTTCATCGACGAACCTTCACCCCTCGTCGAAGAATTTCAGATTGCCTCAAACCTCCTCTCTGTATCTTCTCATCAACGAGGCATGTCCTCGTCGATGAGGCCCTCATAAGTTCTTGTCAACGAATCCCCTGCGTTCGTCGACGAGACCTTGTTTAATTCTCTGGGTTATTACATTCTCCCCTCCTAATAAAATTTCGTCCTCGAAATTTACTATCTATGTTGAACACCATCAATTAAGGAAAATGGTCTACTTATTTTATTATTTACCCTCACTTGTCGCGGAGGAATACCGTGGTTACATTCTATGTTTTGGGAGATTACACATATAAAACTAAAAGACTTCTTACTAACTAAATTATTACATGTACCTGCAAAGGAAACATTTCCTACTACTTACACTTTACCTGATTACTACTAAACCTTTTGGAATAACTGCGGGTATTTCTATTTCATTTGTTCCTCAAGCTCCCAAGAAGCTTCCTCTATAGCATGATTCCTCCACAAAACCTTTACTAGCTGAATTTCTTTGGTGCGCAGTGTTCGTGTCTTTCTGTACAAAATTTGTACTGGTGCTTCTTCATAAGCTAATGAATCTTTAAACTCTAGTTATGCATAACTGATTATGTGGGAAAGATTTGGGATGTATTTACTCAGCATAGCTTCATGGAATACGTCTAGATAAAACTGGCGACAAAGCTAGTCTATAGCCAACTGACCCCACTCTCTTTAGTATCTCAAAAGGGCTAATATACCTAGGGCTCAACTTGCCCCTCTTCCCAAATCTCATAAACCCTCTTAGAGGAGCTACCTTTAGGAATACTTGATCTCCCACATCAAACTCTAATTCTTGGTGGCGTGTGTCGGCATAGCTTTTCTGCCGACTCTACGCGGTATTAATTCTTTCTTTAATTAGTTGGACCTTATCATATGCCTATTGTATTATCTCTAGACCCAAAACTCGCCTCTCGCCTACTTCATCCCGGAAAAGAGGAGAACGACACCTTCTACCATACAGTGCTTTGTAAGGTTCCATGCCAATGCTAGCCTGATAGCTGTTATTGTAGGCAAATTCAACTAGTGGCATAAACTGGGTCCAAGTACCCCCAAAATCCAACGCGCACGCCCGATGCATATCTTCCAATGTCTGAATTGTTCTTTCAGTCTAATCATCTGTCTGGGGGTGGAAAGTAGTGCCGAACACTTGTCGTGTACCCATAACTTCTTGAAAAATTTTCTAAAATCGTGAAGTAAACCGAGGATCTCAATCTGAAACTATGGATACTGGTACACCATGGACACAAACTATTTCCTGAACATATATTTCTGCCAACCTGTCCGTGCAGTAACTGAATTTAATCGGGATGAAATGAGTGTAGCGGTCTTTGTCAGGCGATCAACAATGACCCATATTACATTCAATACCTGTCGCACTGGTGGTAACCTAGTAATGAAGACCATAGAGACGTGATCCCACTTCCACTCTAGAATGAACAGTGGTTGCAACTACCTGCTGGCTTTGGTGCTTAGCCTTAACCTACTGACATGTCAAACATTGCTGTATGAATTCGGGTATCTCCCTTTTCATTCCACTCCACTCGAAATACTCTTGCAGATCCATATACATTTTAGTACTGCCAGGATGAACTGTATATAGAGATCTGTGAGCTTCCTCTAAAATCATTCTTTTAATATCATCACTCGTAGGCACACATAGTCTAGTGCAAAATTTCGGAGCCCCATCATTAGAGATACTGAACTCCTCTCCCTAATCTTCCTGCACTTCAGCCATAACCTCTGCTAACTTAGCGTCATCGCCCTAAGCGGCCTTAATCTTCTCATATAGTGCCGGCTGCACAACCAAGCTGGCGATAAATTCCTGTGGATCATCCTTTACTAATTCCACACCAAGTCTCTCTAGATCCATCAGGATCGGGTGCTGAATTTCCATAGCTGCCAGTACGGATCCCACTGATTTCCTACTTAGAGCATCAGCTACCACATTCTCTTTCCCTGGGTGGTAACTAATAGTGCAGTCATAGTCTTTAATAAGCTCTAGCTTCCTTCTTTGCCTCATGTTTAGCTCTTTCTAGGTAAAGAAATATTTCAAGCTTTTATAATCCATGAAGATTTCACACTTCCCACCATATAGATAATGCCTCTAAATCTTGAGAGCGTACACCACTGCAGCTAACTTCAAATCATGCACAAGATATTTTTTCTCGTATTCTTCAAGCTGTATAAAAGCATACGCAATAACCCTACCGTGCTGCATCAATACATATCCAAGACCCTTCAATAACGCATCACTATATATTACAAATCCGTCCTCCGCTGACGGGATAGCTAATACAGGAGCTGAAACCAACTGTCGTTTTAACTCCTGAAAACTCTGCTCATAGTCATTGGTCCAATCAAACTTCACATTTTTCCTCATAAGTTGTGTTAATGGACCCAACAACTTGGAGAAAGCATCCACGAAGCATCGATAATAGCCTGCCAATCCTAGAAAATAGGACCTCCTGAACATTTCTTGGCCGTTCCCAACTCACCACTGCCTCTATCTTACTCGGATCGACTGATACATCTGCTTTAGAGATCACATGGCAGAGAAAAGAAACCTACCTTAACCAGAACTCACATTTCTTGAATTTCACATATAATTTCTTTTCTCTCAATATCTGCAACACTAGCTGCAAATGATGCTCGTGCTCCTCAAAACTCTTTGAGTAGACCAGTATATCATCAATAAGCACGACCACAAATTGGTCCAAATACTAATGGAACACACGATTCATTAAGTCCATAAATACTGCTGGTGCGTTAGTCAATCCAAATGGAATCACCAGGAACTCGTAATGCCCATATCTCGTTCGAAATGCTGTTTTTGAAATGTCTTTCACTTAAACTTTCACCTGATGATAACCCAACCACAGGTCAATTTTAGAGCAAACTTGGGTCCCCTGGAGCTGATCAAACAAATCATTAATCTTAGGGAGAGGATATTTACTCTTAGCCTTTAATTTTTTTATCTCCCTATAATCGACACATAACCTCATAGTCCCGTTTTTCTTCTTTACGAACAGAACTGATGCTCCCTAGGGTGATACACTGGGTCTGATGAAACCTTTATCCAACAACTCCTGTAACTGATATTTCAATTCTCTTAGTTCAACCGGGGCCATATGATACGGTACTTTAGATTTTGGTGCAGACCCTGACAACATATCTACGGTAAATTCAATCTCTCGGTCTGGTGGTAAGCTAGGCAATTCACCTGGAAAAACATCTGGAAATTCATGCACTACTGATATATCAGCTTGTTTTAGCTCTTCTTTTGGCGATTCCTTTACATATGTGGCGTACCCCTGGCAACCATCCTATAACAGTCTCCTCATCTGAATCGCTGACACAAGTTGTGGTGAAACACGTACGCATAAACCCATGAATCTATATTCTTGCTCACCCAGGGGTCTAAAAATTACTTCTTTTTGACAGAAATCTATACTGGTGTGATGAGTTGCTAGCCAATCCATGCCCAGTATCACATCAGACCCATGCATATCTAGGACCTAGAGATTAGCAGGTAGTATTCTCTCCTGAATACTTATTGGAAAATTCCGGAGTACCTTCTTGCATCTAACCATTGATCCCTTCAGCATACCCACATACAACTCTACATCTAATAACTGTGTCTCTACCCTAGTTATTCTAACATACCCTGTCAATATAAAAGAATGAGTGGCACGTATATCAAACAAAACAATAATTTTATATGGTAAAGCAATAAGGGTACCTTTTACTACGTCTCTGACCATCTCAGCATTACCCAGCATCAACGCAAAGACCCTCACTGGTTTAGTGTTCCTCTGCTGACCCCCGTGGGGTGCCTGGTATCCACCTCAAAATGGTTTAGGAGCTGGTGCATAGCTTGACGACATCTGATAGGATCGAGCCATATGGCTGGGCTTCCCACAACGATAATAGACATTCTCCCCCAGTTGGCACTCACTTGGATGTCTCCATCCACTTCTAGGACAAGTGGTGGGAGGCTCTCCACCTTGAAATCCACCCTGCACTACCATCTGTCTCTGACCCCCGCCAAATCTACCTCCTCTCCAAGGGCTTCGGCTCGACCCCACCTGAAAACTCGAGGGTGCGGCCCTCTTCTTCTGATTCGGTGCCTTAGTCTCTCTCGGTAGACTCTCCTCGGCTATAATAGTCCGGTCAACTAACTCTCAGAAATCCTGTATCCTCAATACTACCACCTGCCTATAAATATCTCATCTCAGATTCCTCTTGAACATCCTAGCCTTCTTGATTTCATCTGGAACAATATAGGGGCAGAAATGTGATAGCTCAATAAATTTCGCCATGTACTACTGGACTGTCAATGATCCCTGGGACAGACTCAGAAACTTTTGTACTCGAGCCTCTCTGACTGAGGCAAGATAGTATCTATTAAAGAATACGTCCCTGAATTGGGCCTAGGTCATCAACACTGGAATAGTCCTCTGCTCCTCCAATAATCTAGTAGTTGTCCACCATCTCTCGGCCTCCCCTGTCAGTCTATACGTAACATATAAGACTCTTTACTCATCAGTGCAGTGAAGTACTATCAGGATCTTCTCTACCTCCTACATCCAATTCTTCGCAATTGGAAGGTTAGCCGCTCCTGAAAATGTTGGTGGGTTCATCTTCATAAATTTTTCTATCGTACACCCCTGAGCTGGAGATGGACCCCCCTGATATCTAGAGCTCCGAGCTATTTTAGCCATAACTTACTAAGCCACACTACGTAGCATAGCATCTAAATCCCCGCTTTTTGCACTAGAAGGTCCAGCTCCATCATCTCCACTAGTGTCTACTGCCTCCTGGGTCCATCTTGCAACTATATGGAACACTGCTTCAGAATCCTATTTCCTATATAGATCTAACTTATTCCATTAAACTAAAACTTCAGATTTTCTATTAACAATCCCTCCTGTTTCTGACCCGAAATCAAATCCCACAACCTAAATTCATGACTCATCGATAGTTTACTATGGCTATCTTGGAATTGTCACTTCAGGAAAAACACAAAAAGCACCACGATAATATTGTATCCGGGTCACAGAACAAAACCTCAAATCCTTTTTCTTATATTCTAGTATTGTTTCCCGCTGCACTCTAGAGTCTACAGAACCTAGAAACCTAGGACTCTGATACCAAAAATTTGCAACAACCTCAAATTTAATCACTATTTTTTTAAACACATATGAATTGCTCTAATACCCCTGTTATGAAATCTCAGGCCTAAGAGGCACTAGGGTATTCCTGTATACAATAACTATGCAGCGGAAGACATATTCATACAACCATATTTACCATACAATACCAGAATTTAGTATTTCCAGACCATAGTTATATAATACATCTCTCTCCAGTATCATCTACCCAAAATACAATACTCTGTACAAACTTACCCTATAAACAGGGCAACCAAGTAATCACTCTATCTGCGAGCTTGATCTGCTCGCCTAACTGGCTCACCTGAAAATATTAAAGTATTAGGGTGAGACAACGCTCAGTAAGTGGAAATATGCTATTACTAGTGTGCGGCGACTAAGTTACATATTATTAAAATAACATCTAAAACTGTATAAATGAAAAAGATGTACAAATCGTAGCTTAAAATATAATTGTGTCATCTGATTTTCTTCTTTTCATAGTGCTAATATCATACTATATCTATCAAATACTGTAAACTGTATACATATACATAACTATGCTTTTTCCCTAGAATTCTATATGTCATGATTTGACCCCTCATAATAGGGTTGTGCGGCTCGTAGGCGGGACTTAATGCTGGTCGGCCCTCTAGGTAAGTCACTATACACTACACTTCCTCAGCCGAGCACGATGCAAATCATAGCACAATTTCAAAGGAACTTGTCCAAGTGCCAATTGGGCCGGTTACGAGAGCATGAGTAAGGAAATTTAAAGCTGCACTCAATGGACTGTATCAAGAGGCATGGACTCAAGCAAATTCATGGAGGCCCATTGAGCACGACCCATGTAAGCAACAAAGATTCATCAACATGATTGAAGCTCTAGAATAATGTGACAAAGGCCAAGCTTAAATTGGCATGTTTAAATGCAATAATAATGGTGTGCTATTCAAATATGGAATTTGACTCTTTGACTTTTATGTTATATTTGTAATCATGCAAGACAACTTGTTTGCTTGCATGGTCTTAGTAAGTTGTTGAGTTGTTGAGCCTACCTTTGACTTTTGTGTTATATTTAATTTGTAATCTTGCAAGAAGTCTTAGTAAGTTGTTGAGAGTTGTTGAGAGTGGTTTGAAGTGTTTAATGCTTTGTCTCCCAGGCTATGCCTATAAATGCATTCTTATTGTAAGAACAAAGACATTCATTCACTAAATTGTGAGAGCATTTTCTCTGCAGTTCTTTGAAGAACTATTTGAACTTATTAGGATTTCCCATGGCATTCACCAACGACTTATCAAACGGTTTTTCCACCACCATTTGTGGCTTCTTCCTTATACCGAGGTTCTTGTTTCACACTAAACAATGAGTTGAGTCGTATATACCAAGGTTCTTGGTTTGTCATAAACAACGGGTCAAGGTCTATCATTTAATTCTAAACGTAGGATGATCTTGGGTTCCTTTTTTTTGTTGTTGGATCTCGTTATTTTGGTGGGAATTCGCAACATTTGGTATCAGAGCACAAGTTCGAGTTCAGGTCTGCCTATCCCTTAAAACCTTTCTTTTGTTTCTTTATTCTGTGTTCTTGTAGTTTCCAAATTCAGTTCACATACCCTAGTTTAGCCGAACCTCTACCCCATTTCGCTCGTATTTTGTTTGTTCTAGTTTATTTTAAAATCTGATTCTATTATTATCAAAAGCTAGTTGCTGATCATAAAAAAAGAAGAAGAAGGATCATAAAAAAAAAGCCACGTATTTTGTGCTTTCGAAAATCTAATCAATCATGTTCCTTGTATTCCTTCTATCTGAAATTCTTTGATGAGTTCTTGGTGAATCGTTACTGAAAATTTTGAAGTATTGTTTAGTTTCAAAAGAACTGGAAGAGAATTATCTAGTGGAAAAAGGCAAGAGTGGTGAGAACATTAGAGGGTTAGGGTTAAAAGCCACCTATTTTTTGAGTGAAACATGAGTGTAAAGTGATTCACCTTCTTGAGTGTAAACAAGTAAGGGAGATAATTGTGAAGTCATTTTTTTTTCCTTTCCAACTTTGCCCTGCAGCAATCATGTCTCACAATAGTGCTAAGAGGGTTGCCAAAAATGTTACAAAACTAGCTGATCCGAAAGTGTTTATGGAAGCCATGATGAGTGAGAATACACATGGGAAGCAGCCACAAAACACCCCTAATGTGCGTAGAAGGGAAAGAGTTCAATCGAGGGGAGTGAGGGTTGAAGATGAAGAGCCTTATGGGGTTGGTTTTGATGAAGAAGATGTTTGGGATTCTATTGTTAGTAATAAGAGACATGGAGGGTGGTTTAGAGAAGCTAGGAACCGGGAAGATAACAACTTGGGTAGTATTAAGATGAAGATTCCGTCATTTCGAGGTAGATCCGACCCTGAAGCATACCTTGAGTGGGAGAAGAAGATGAATTTCATATTTGACTGCCACAACTATTCTTAAACAAAGAAGGTAAAATTAGTTGTGATTGAATTTTCGGACTATGCTATTACTTGGTGGGATCAACTTGTTATAAACAGGAGGTGGAATAGAGAATGACCAATAGAAACATGGGAGCGGATGAAAGCGGTGATGAGAAAGCGGTTCGTTCTAAGTTACTACTATTGACCTTATAGGTCACGCTTGGTTTTCATTATGACAAATACTCATTGTATCTATGGGTGTTTGATGTTTTGTGCAGGAACTAAGATTGTTAAGATCGAGATGGGCACAAAACAAGTGTAGCATGAAGACCAATTATTGTTTTCAATTTTAATATATATTCATTTATATAATTGGTCCGTAATAGTAATTAGGGCTCTGTTTTGTAATTAGCTCACACACATCACATGCATGATAATACGTAAGCTCAAATCAACCATAATGAAAAATGACCTTAGAAAGACCTTAGGGTTCGGTCGACCAAAACCATACTTTTTTGGTGTCTTTATTTTGAACAAAAATGACCCTAGGACACACACCATTGCACCTATGATTGTTAGGCACTTAAATAGGGTTTGTGTATTTCAAGACCGCACCGAAATGCACATATTGTGCACTTTCGATCGACCGGCCAAGGCAGTTCATTCTGCCTCGGTCAACCAAAACAGGCTTGGGTCAGCAGTTGACCAAGACCCTGGTCAACCGAACCAGTATAGTTCAAACCCCCCCTGTCGACCGAAACCCCTTGAGGTCAACAAATTGACCATCTGGTCGACCAACTACCTAGTCGACCGAGGGTCCTCGGGAGAAATCGTAATGGTCTGGTTGACTGAACCAGTTAGTTCAAAATGGCCCGGTCGATCGAACCTCAGAGAAATGGGAAATCGCCCACTTACGGTTGACCGAGTCTTCAATTCAAAAACCCCCTGGTCGACCGAACCATATGAACGCTGGTCGACCGAAATTGTTCTGGTCGACCGGACCTCTTGGGTTGCCCTGATTTTTACCATGGTTAAATATCTTTTAAACTGGGTTAAAATATTTGAAATGTCATTAAACTTTCCTAATAATACCCAATAGGTCCCAAACGGTCATATCTCTTCCTATGTTTATATATATGAGATCATTTGTGCAAACTAAGTAAGGATTAGCCACTTTGATTGGGAGAAATTCTTTGAAATTTCCAAATCCTATAATACTCATATCTAAGCCCCAACCACTCATATTTACCTTCTCTTATTGCTCAAACTCTCTGTAAGTTGATTGAGTGCTTGATTAGAAAGGTTTGCTCTCCCACTCTAATTAGATTGATTCGATTTTATAGAGAGCTAAACCTAAGTATTCTTAGGGGACTTTGTTAATAAGTCTCACCTAAGAAGACTTATATAAAACTTCCGAGTATTGCATATCCATTGCAATATCTTGAGAAGTTTGTATTTGTTTTTGGATTGCAAAAACTTCTTAAACATTTTCAAATATCTGTTGTGCCTTTATCTTGAAAAATATTTGAAGAGATATTTGTTTGTGTGATAAAATCTTTGTTGCAATATTCATTAACTCACATATCCTTTGCTGAATACAAAGACTGAATATCTTTTGCAAACCAAACATATACATTACTAGAGCATCATACGATTGAGAAAACCTGCTCATTGAAATATACATATATATTGTCCGGCTAGCATCTTTGTGTGAACTGTTGGATTGAGCACATATTGTGATACAAAGATCATACTGGTTGATACTCTCACGCACTCATTACACTAATAGTAAATGTATATATATGAGAGTTGAAATACTAGACCACACTGAGCTTACATAATAAATCATATTGTGGTGTATGTAATTGCGCGTATTTGGGTACATATCTGCTTTACACGAAAGCACAATCACTGTACCAGTTGATTGTAATACTGTTGTATTTCTAGGCACGGGCCTGAAGAGGGAGACTAGCCCTTTGAAATAGTCCTGGATTGGCTTAGACCTGGTTAGGAAAGCTAGGTGCGCCATCCTGTTAAGGCGTGTCAGTTGAGATCGGCCCTTTAATTGACCTGGTTAAGGTTGAGGTTGGCCCTTTAATTGACCTGGTTAAGGTTGAGGTCAGCCCTGTGGTAATTGACTTGGTTGTAATCGGTGCCGCTCCACCTATTAAGTGAGCCTTGAGCGGAATCCTCGGGCTTGCGAGCTAGAGGCGGGGACGTAGGCACAGTTGGCCGAACCCCGATAACATACCGTGTGTCTATTTATATTTCCGCACTTTATATTTACCGCACGTGTATGTTATAGTGTGAATGATGTGCATGATTTAAATTTACGCATATTATCTGCACATTTGGAACTGCATAGATAGACCCTAGGTTGTGGATGTACTGCCGTTGAACTAGCTAAACCTAGGATTAAATTTTAAATTCCAATTCACCCCCCCTCTTGGGAATACACCGAAGCTAACGATTGGTATCAGAGCCTTGTGGCATTGACTTAAACATTTTTGCTCAAAGATCGAGATGGCTTAATTTAGTGTATCCCCATTCGGTGTGGGACAATCCCTTTCAGATCCTCCATTGTTTTATGGTGTAGATTTTATGGTATGGAAAGTTAGAATGACTATTTTTATAAAATCTAGGAACTGGAGGGTCTGGCAAGTGATCGATAAAGGAATTTGTATGCGAATAGAAAACAATAATAATTTGATGCATGCAAATTCATATTCCATGGACATGTTATATCTTGCAATAGATTCTGCTATTTTTGTTGGGTTTGTGGCATGTTGGACCGCAAAGGATATTTGGGATGAACTTGAAAGGAAATATGGAGAGTCCCAGGAGAATGAAACCACCACTCAAGGAGTGGAAAATGATAGGGAAATGGCATTAACAAAAGAGGAGGTATATGATCATAACTCAAACTCAATTGATGATTCTTATGCTGAATGTTGTGTTGTATCAAAGGATGCATCATCTGTTGAATTTCATGATAGTTTTGTTGTTAATGCATGGGATGATTCTTATGAAAAATTCTGTGATATATCATATGCTGATCATCTATTGAATATAATGACAGTTCTGGTTATAATGTGTATGATGATTCTTGTGAAAAGTATTGCAGCATATTGTATGATGAATCATCTGATATTCTTTGTGATAATTTTGTTGACAAAGCATGCAATGATTCATGTAATAATTTTGGTATATCTTGTGATGAATCTAGCATTGAATTCACTATTGAAAGCATGCCTTCAAACAAAGAACTAGAATGTAATTTATTTAAAATGCATAAACTTCTAGTTCAAACGTCTAAGCATAAAATACTTTTGAAGAATGAGAACAAAAGAATAACAAAACAATTAAAGGAGGTAGAAAATTATCATGCTATTCTTAAAAATAAAAAGATTGAGAAAATATTGAAAATTATATGCTTGGAGAAAAAAATAGATGAGTATTCTAGATTTACACTCAAAGATAAAAATGAGAAGAATAATCATAACGAACCCTTAGAATTAAGAAGAAATATTTATTTCAAAAAGGGTTTATTTCTTAAATCCCATAACCTTTTTCATGCCTTATTGAGCAAAAACAAAATATATAAGCATAATCATTCATGTAAATACAAATCATGCTTATTTTGTAAAAGAAAAAGGCACACTCGATTTACTTGCTCATCTAGAAGTGCCTGAGGCCTAAACAAAGAAATGATATGGGTAATCATGAAAGCAAACCCTGTAGGGTCTAAGGAAGATCGGATTCCAATAGAAACTGTATAAATATTTTAATCTTCCCTTAGTTCCTAGGTTTAGGGGTTGTGATCACGATAGGCTTAGGAAGTGGGTTGTGCTTAAAATGAAAATTCTTAGTATATGTGTTCACAATGCACTTTTTCCATACTAAGAATCATAAGATTAGCAAGCTGATTCAAAAATTGGATAAATTCCACTTCGAAATGGACCAGGCATCTTTGTTAGGTAAATATTTCCAAATGCTTAACCCATGTTTAAATATAATACTTTAAGTTAAGCATATTGTTGTCCATTGCATAAAATTGAGTGTTAGGGTTTCATCTTATATCATATATCACTATACCCTAAACTCACTTTTGAATATGAAAAGCCTAAATCAAAATCAAGTCATCACTCTAGGCTTAAAGCACAATTGATTATAAATGATTAATATATATTAAATGTGCTCTTCATAGGACATCTTGCTATAATCAAGGTTAGAGGCAACCACTAAGGGATTCAAATTTTATTGATTAAATCAAAATATTCTCTTTGAATCAAAAATATAAAAATCCTCTAATTTTGGTTTATCTCATCCATAGGAAATCCTTACCAAACCACGATCATATTTGGTGAGGTTTCACCTATTCCTTGGTTCGTATC
The DNA here is from genome assembly GCF_029873635.1 of Malania oleifera. Taxonomy (NCBI): domain Eukaryota; kingdom Viridiplantae; phylum Streptophyta; class Magnoliopsida; order Santalales; family Ximeniaceae; genus Malania; species Malania oleifera. The sequence goes on from NC_080419.1 coordinate 65,322,816, forward strand.
CTTGCTCCTCTATGTGATAATGTTATAGGATACTTTCCATTCTCCAAAGAGTAGTGTTCAAAAATTCATATACTTCTAGTTGCTCTTTGCCTAAGTGGTTGGACATATCCACTTCCATGAAAATATCTTGAATTATGTCTACTTATATTGAATACTCTTTGAACTTATAAGAAATTATAATCCTTAAGAGTATTTAATCTACTTCACACGCATAGCTCTCAAAACATTAAGTCATATCCTTTAGAGCTTCATATTTTGAGTGAAGTTAAATGGCTAATATAGTTGCCATAGGTTTCAACATATAAGGAAATGCAATAACTAAGAAACCTATGCATGAATGCTAAGACAGAAAAGCCATTCTAACTTAGGCCTCTATCATATTTTGAAATTCATAAGTAAAGAGGCATACATTGGCTTATGACCCTAAAGAAGTATTGCTTATGATTGTTTGGTCCTCTAAGCCTATTCATGAAAAGCCAAGCATATATCATCAAAAATCTTAAAATACTTGGCTAAAGAACTAGAAGATGAAAAAGGCATAAATTAAATAAGTGTATAACTCAGGGGGAGCATTTCTCTTCATGAATATATATACATTAAATGCTCTCATGAATTTTTTTCTTTCATGCCCATATGCCTTCATATGAAAAGCACTGAATTCCGACTATTCATTATGCGTTAAATGAGTATATCTTATAATGGATAGTTTATCTTTTGTATCATCTGTTGATTATACTACTAGATTGCATGCCTGTGTTGAAAGCCTCCTACATGGCGGATGCAGTTGATGAGAATTGCATGCTGGTAGTGGATTATAGGTTCTCGCATGCTCAAAATATTATTTTGAATTGATTGCTTGAATCTATAAGGTTTTGGTGCATGAAAATTTGGGAAATGTCCGATTTACAAACAGCATGCTGCCGAAATTTCGAAAGGATTTTTCCCAAACCAAAACCTTATGTTCAAGATGATTATGAAGAAATTAACTTTATAATATTTTTGAAAGGATGAGTGAAAACTCAAGTAGATAATTAATCTTCATCCTAGCATAATCATCAGTTGTTTAGAAAGGCTCAGATCCATCCCTATAGGAAGTGCATAAATCATCCATATGCATCACTTTCATTTATTGAATATCGAGGCTCTTGAGAATACCCAAAACATTATATCTAGTGCTTAAAGGCTTATGTTTTGATATAAAATGTTCTTGGGTCATGAACGCTATTGCATGCCTTAATATACACTTTTATAATGCATCCATGGTCTATAGGGACAACTATACTAATCAAATGATAACATGTAATTGACAAATACTTAGTATAGTTGATTTTAAAGATTTGGATTGATGGCTTATACTACTAAGCATAATGAAATTAATCTTTGGTTAGTATAAGTAGTTAAAAAATCTAAGCACATATTCAAATTGATAGGGGGAGCATCTAGAATTAAATTACTACCCTATTTTTCTTACCCATATGTTTAGCTTAGATCTTGAATGAATTCATTGTGGCATGTACTTGAATGAAAATATTTTATTGAAAATCATAATCTAAAGCATGTTTATATTGCCACAACTGTTTGTACTTACCATATGATCTTGCATGTGATTGTTGAACTTTTAGGATCATTATGATTTTGGTTTTCTGGTTATTTTTAGTATGTGCTTTATTGACGAACTAGAAAATTTGTTGCTTGCTTGCATGAGTTTTTAAATTAAAGTTTCTATTTCTGCAAGCACCCCCAACACTATTTTGCAAACATTAAAAAGGGGATGTATATTACAATTATATATGTATATTTATCTACATAAACTTTTGGCAAGATCAAATTTCAAAACAAACTCTTTTTCCTCTTGCCTCATTATTATTATTATTATATACATACATGTTTTTCAAAATTGCATAACTTTGAGTATAGCCTTAATTGACTATCGTGCTTTTAAAATGAAATGCAATATGTCATGCATATGCGCTGAATGATTAATATTTATTGCATGCTGAATTTATTTGATAGGATGAGTATATAAGAAATGCACTCAAGAGAACATCATCCTTGAGCTTAATTCAAGTAAGTGTGCATGCAAATATACATGGGAATTTAAGTCCCAATCTTAGAATAAATAAGTAAAAACTTAATGCCTAAAATCTCTTGCATGCTAAGTAATATCTAGAAGAATGAACATATGATGGATATGCTTAAATGAAATTCATTCTTGAGCGTAACGCACTTATGTATGCCTGAGACTATATCGGGGAGTTTAAGCCCCATCCTTGAGAAGAGAATTATAACTCACCAAGCTCATTGGGCTCATACTATTAACTGGTTTTACTTTGTGAGTCTGATTTGTTCCATTACTTATACTGTGTTAAAAACCTAATGAACTTTCATAGTTAATGTCAGTATAAGTAGCTAACAGGTTTAATGCATAGTAAAGAGGCTTCTTAGATGTTTCATAGTTTGCATACATTTAGGGGGAGCTCTCTAGTAAAAAGTTTACAAGTCTTAGAAACTAATACTATCGTTGATATGTCTTCTTTTCTGAGACTTCGAGCATATTGATTATTGCTTGTGTGCGCATTTCTTATATCTATGGCATGATCATATTGGACTTAATGCATATTGATTATGACTTGTGATGGCCACTTCCTTTGTCCACTTCATGATGATATTGAAATTTTATTTGCTTGATTGAACATTACTGAACTGTTTGAGTAGTTGTGGATAAATTGTTAGGAAATATAAACTCAAACAGGTTACATCTTATACAAGATTTATTTTGGAAAGTCCAATTTACGAATGACACTCTACCGAAATTTTCAAAAATCTTTCCAAAATTCATCATGTATAAATGTAATACTTACCCATTGCCCAGGTTATTAACTCATATGACCCTTTTTTCTGTTGCCAAAAGGGGGAGATGGAAGGGGCAAAAATAATGGGTAAAAGGAATTTGTTTAAAAATACATTGGATGCATATTGAGAGGGAGAGCCTTCTTAGGCTTAACCTTATATTTTTGCTTGTCGTATTTGTCATCATCAAAAAAGAGGAGAATGTTGACCTTATAGGTCACGCCCGATTTTGATTATGACAAATACTCATTGTATATAATGGGTGTTTGAGGTTTTGTGTAGGAATTAAGATTGTTAAGATCGAGATGGGCACAAAGCAAGTAAAGCCTGAAGACCAATTATTATTTTCAATTTTAATATATATATATATATATATTCATTTGTAGAATTGGTCTGTAATAGTAATTAGGGCTTTGGTTTGTAATAAGCTCACACACGTCACATGCATGATAATATGTAAGGTCAAACCAACCATAATGAAAAATGACCTTAGAAAGACCATAGGGTTCGGTCAATCGACACCATACTTTTTCGATGTCTTTATTTTGGACAAAAATGACCCTAGGACACACACCATTGCACTTATGATTGTTAGGCACTTAAATAAGGTTTGTGTGTTTCAAGACCAGACCAAAATGCACACATTGTGCTCTTTCAGTCGACCAGCCAAGGCAGTTCATTCTGCCCCAGTCAACCGAAATAGGCCAAGGTCAACAGTTGACCAAGGCTTTGGTCGACCGAACCAGTCCCGATCGACCAAAACCCCCTGAGGTCAAAAATTGACCATTTGGTCAACCGAGCCAAACATGAATACCAACTATCTGGTCGACCGAGGGTCCTCAGGAGAAATCCCAACAGTTTGGTCAACAGAACCAGTTAGTTCAAAATGCCCCGATTGACTGAACCTCAGAGAAATGGGAAATCGCCCACTTACGGTCGACCGAGTCTTCTGTTCAAAAACCCCCTGGTCGACTGAACCATATGAACTCTGGTCGACCGGACTTCTCGGGTTGCCCTGATTTTTACCACGGTTAAACATCTTTTAAACAGGGTTAAAATATTTGAAAAGTCATTAAATTTTCCTAATAATACCCAATAGGTTCCTAACAGTCATATCTCTTCCTATGTTTATATATATGAGATCATTTGTGAAAATTAAGTAAGGATTAGCCACTTTGATTAGGAGAAATTCTCTAAAATTTTGAAATCCTATAATACTTATATCTAAGCCCCAACCACTCATACTTACCTTCTCTTATTGCTTAAACTCTCTGTAAGTTGATTGAGTACTTGATTAGAAAGGTTTGCTCTCCCACTCTAATTAGATTGATTCAATTTTATAGAGAGCTAAACCTAAGTATTCTTAGGGGACTTTGTTAATAAGTCTCACCTAAGAAGACTTATATAAAACTTCCGAGTATTGCATATCCATTGCAATATCTTGAGAAGTTTGTATTTGTTTTTGGATTGCAAAAACTTCTTAAACATTTTCAAATATCTATTGTGCCTTTATCTTGAAAAATATTTGAAGAGATATTTGTTTGTGTGATAAAATCTTTGTTGCAATATTCATTAACTCACATATCCTTTGCTGAATACAAAGACTGAATATCTTTTGCAAACCGAACATATACATTACTAGAGCATCATACTATTGAGAAAGCCCGCTCATTGAAATATACATATATATTGTCCGGCTAGCATCTTTGTGTGAACTGTTGGATTGAGCACATATTGTGATACAAAGATCATACTGGTTGATACTCTCATGCACTCATTACACTAATAGTAAATGTATATATATGAGAGTTGAAATACTAGACCACACTGAGCTTACATAATAAATCATATTGTGGTGTATGTAATTGCGCGTATTTGGGTACATATCTGCTTTACACGAAAGCACAATCACTGTACCAGTTGATTGTAATACTGTTGTATTTCTAGGCATGGGCCTGAAGAGGGAGACTAGCCCTTTGAAATAGTCCTGGATTGGCTTAGGCCTGGTTAGGAAAGCTAGGTGCGCCATCCTGTTAAGGCGTGTCAGTTGAGATCGGCCCTTTAATTGACCTGGTTAAGGTTGAGGTCAGCCCTGTGGTAATTGACTTGGTTGTAATCGGTGCCGCTCCACCTATTAAGTGAGCCTTGAGCGGAATCCTCAGGCTTGCGAGCTAGAGGAAGGGACGTAGGCACAGTTGGCCGAACCCCGATAACATATCGTGTGTCTATTTATATTTCCGCACTTTATATTTACCGCACGTGTATGTTATAGTGTGAATGATGTGCATGATTTAAATTTATGCATATTATCTGCACATTTGGAATTGCATAGATAGACCCTAGGTTGTGGATGTACTTCCGTTGAACTAGCTAAACCTAGGATTAAATTTCAAATTCCAACTCACCCCCCCTCTTGGGAATACACCAAAGCTAACAACTACTACCCAGAGTTGTACAAAAAGTTACAAGGTCTTAGGCAGGGAAGTCGGAGCGTAGAGGATTACTACAAGGAGATGGAGATTGCTATGATCCGGGCTAATATAGAGGAAGACTGAGAAGCTAAAATGGCTAGATTTTTATTTGGATTAAATCGTGAAATCCAAGATAAGGTAGACATGTAGCATTATGTGGAGTTGGAAGATATGGTGCACATGGCCATCAAAGTGGAGCAACAACTGAAGAAGGGGGTATCTCTTGTACATCCCATAACTCCAGTTCTACCTCTTGGAAACCGAGTTATACCAAGCAAATGAACAAGGCATAAATGTCTAAAGCCAAGCCCAAGTCCGTGAACACCCGCCACGTTCCTCAAGGTAAAACTGAGACTTCTACCTCTAGGAATCGTGACATTAAATGTTTTAAATGTTAAGGCAGGGGACACATAGAAAGTCAATGTCCAAACAAGCAGGTCATGGTGTTGTAAGGCAATGGTGAAATTGTGACCGACAATGAAGATTCCAACGACGACGACATGCCACCATTGGAGGACGTTTCCGTGGAGGAATATTTAGCCCCTGATGCATTGACATTGGTGGGAAGGAGAGCATTGAGCTTGCAAGCAAAAGAAGTTGATGAAGTGCAGCGGGAGAACATCATTCACACTAGGTGCTACATCAAAGACAAGGTATGTAGTGTTGTTATTGACGGTGGTAGTTGTACTAATGTTGCAAGCACAATTGTGGTGGAAAAATTGGGACTACCCGTGTTGAAGCACCCTAGACCATACAAGTTGCAATGGTTAAATGATAGTGGTGAGATAAGGGTGAACAAGCAGGTGTTAATCACATTTCGAATAGGTAAATACGAAGATGAAGTATTGTGTGATGTAGTACCGATGCAAGCTGGACACTTATTGCTAGGGCGTCCATGGCAGTTTGATAGGCATGTGAAGCATGATGGCTTTATGAACTTTGTAATCAACGATCAATCACTCTTCTACCATTGAGTCCACAGCAAGTACATGAGGATCAAGTGAGATTGTAAAAAGAGAGTGAGCAAAAGAAAAGGAGTGAAAATCAGAGAGAGACTGAGAAAAATGAAAGTGAAAAAGGAAATCAAAATTTAGCCATTGAGAGAAAATCAAAGAGAAAACAAAAGAATTTCTATGCAAAAGTGAGTGAAATTAAGCGAGCAGTGTTTTCAAAGAAGCCAATGATTGTACTTTTGTACAAAGAGGCGTGTCTAAATACTAATGAACTTGACCTTGCTTTGCCTAGTTATGTTGTTTCTCTTTTGCAGGAGTATGAGGATGTCTTTCTTGAGGAAACACCACATGGGATACCTCCAATCCGAGGGATTGAACACCAAATTGATTTTGTTCCTAGTGCGACAATTCCAAACCGACCAGCCTATAGGAGCAATCCCGAGGAGACAAAGGAGCTTCAACGGTAGGTAAGTGAGTTGTTGGAAAAAGGGCATAGGAGGGAGAGCATGAGTCCATGCACCATTCCGGTCTTACTGGTACCTAAGAAGGATGGGACGTGGAGAATGTGTGTTGATTGCTGAGCCATCAACAACATAACGGTAAAGTATCATCATCCTATTCCTTGCTTAGATGATATGTTAAATGAAGTGCATGGTTCTTGTGTATTTTATAAGATTGATTTAAAGAGTGGTTATCATCAGATTAGAATAAAAGAAGAAGATGAATGGAAAACTGCCTTTAAAACAAAGTATGGTTTGTATGAATGGTTAGTCATGCCTTTTGGATTGACTAATGCTCCGAGCACCTTTATAAGACTTATAAATCATGTTTTGCATGTATTTATAGGAAGATTTGTAGTTGTCTACTTTGATGATATAATCATTTATAGCAAGAATGCAGACGATCATATAGTACATTTAAAATTTGTTTTAGATGTCCTTAGGAAAGAAAAGTTGTTTGCTAATTTGAAGAAGTGTACTTTTTACACCGATAAGCTTGTATTTCTGGGATTTGTTGTTAGTACAAAAGGTATACAGGTTGATGAAGAGAAGGTACATGCAATCGAAGAATGGCCGAGTCCCACAAATGTAGGTAATGTTCATAGTTTTCAAAGGAACTTGTCTAATGGCCAATTGGGACAGTTACGAGAGCACGAGCAAGGAAATTTAAAGCTGCACTCAATGGACTGATTCAAGAGGCATGGACTGAAGAAAATTTGTGGAGGCCCATTGTGCATTACCCACGTGAGCAAAAACGATTCATCAACATGGCTTAAATTGGCATGTTTAAATGCTGTAATAATGATGTGCTATTCAAATATGGGATTTGACTCTTTGAATTTTGTGTTATATTTGTAATCATGCAAGACAACTAGTTTGCTTGCATGGTCTTAGTAAGTTGTTGAGTTGTTGATTCTACCTTTGACTTTTGTGTTATATTTAATTTGTAATCTTGTAAGAAGTCTTAGTAAGTTGTTGAGTCTAATTTGTAATCTTGCAAGAAGTTTTAGTAAGTTGTTGAGAGTGATTTGAAGTGTTTAATGCTTTGTCTCCCAGGCTATGCCTATAAAATCATTCTTATTGTAAGAACAAAGGGATATATGATTCAGTAAAATTGTGAGAGTATTTTCTTTGTGGTTCTTTGAAGAACTATTCGAACTTATCGGGATTTCCCGTGGCGTTCACCAATGACTTATCAAATGATTTTTCCACCACCGTTTATGGTGTCTTCCTTATACTGAGGTTCTTGTTTCGCACTAAACAACGGGTTGAGGTCATATATATCAAGATTCTTGTTTTTTTTGTAAACAATGGGTCGAGGTCTATCATTCAATTTTGAACATAGGATGATCTTGGGTTCCTTTTTTTTTTTTTTTGTCGAATCTCGTTATTTTGGCGGGAATTCGCAACACGGCCAAACTGCATCCACTCCTAGGCGTGGAACTGGACTACTACCTCATCAAACTGGCCCCCTCAACCCTGGGAACTGGGGAGCTACATCCACTCCAAACACGACTTGATGGTACCCACACACTATCTGAGCTATGCGGTTGCACTCTATCTGTATTAGTAACAGTACCATGCTCGGTTATCTATTTCTGTATCTGTTTCTGTAATATTTCATAGGGATCTGATACCATATATATAATACTATAATCTTTCTACTGTTTTCATCATGTTTCCAAAATAACTATAACACTATAATTATGTACTGTAAATACTATAATATCTGAATAATATAACTGTAGCATCTTGATGCTATATCTATATATCTGATTGCATAATCTGTCTATATATTCTGAGTGATATGGTGTTAGGAAACATGGCATTCTGTAAATACTGTATGTACTGATCTGAATAAAAACTATAATATATTGATCTAAATAAAACTATAATATACTGATCTGAATAAATCTATAATATACTAATCTAAATAAATATCTGTATATATATACTGATCTGAATAAATATCTGTATATACTGATCTGAATAAGTATCTGTATATACTAATCTGAATAAATATCTGAATATATTGTATAACATGATATACTGGGAAAAGTTGTATAAGTTCCATATTAGATAAATACCTACTTAGGCCACACAAACATTAAAAACTCTTATTCTATAAAAACTGGATAATAAACTGGTATATATATATATATGAAATCTCTATTAATATTGTTAAAAACTCCTAGCATAGCATATTTCCCTTACCTAATTTCTAAAAATCCCCCATTGTACTCTGACTCTACACCCGCAGGGTTCTCCACTCAACACCCTGAAAACCACATCTTCCAGAACAAAATATCGTTATTTCTTTGAATACTATATTTCTTATAACTGTGGGAAAGACAAATATTGAATAAAATGCCTTACCTTGAATTTGGGATGGAATTCAAACCACTTCCGCCAATGATCCACTCCAGTAGACTTGCAGAGAACTTCCCGAGGAGCATCGTGTGGCCTCAGATTGTCGATCCGGTGAGAAATGGAGCCAGGATTGAAGAGAGAAGGGGAGAGGGTCATTTAAAGAGAGAGAGAGAGAGAGAGAGAGAGAGAGAGAGAGAGAGAGAGGGAGGATTCTTGCACTAACTTTTGTTGAAAAATCTGGGTTTCAACTATTTATAGTCTCAAGTTTGTCGATGAGACACGTCATCTCGTCGATGAGTCCCTAAAGAAGTTCATTGATGAACCTTCACCCTACGTCAATGAATTTCAGACCGCCTCAAACCTCTTCTCGGTATCTTCTCATCCACGAGACCCTTATAAGTTCTTGTCGATGAATCCCCTGCATTCGTCGACGAGACCCTACTTAATTCTCTGGGTTATTATAGATTTTGTGTGGCATGAGTAAAATTTACCATGAGAAGTAATGTTTACAAAATAGGTATGGTTTACTGATTCTGGGAAAATGTTAAAATGATATGTCGGCGTACGGGCTGAAGGTTTTATATGATATATCGGCATATGGGCTGAGGCTTTTATATGATATGCCGGTGTATGGACTGAGGCTTCTATGTGACATGTCGGCGTATGAGCCGAGGATTTTAGATGATATGTAATATTGGCGTACAGGCCGTGATATATAAAATACGAAATGCCGACGTAAGTGCCAAAGATTTTCATGTTATGTTATGAAAATGGTATGATGATATTGGCTTCACAATTATTATTATGAAATAGTCATGTATCATTATTTGGAAATATGCTATATGTTATCAGAACATGGTTGGCTTGGTTTAGGCTTTCACGAGTGCGGTACCGTAGCTATATGATCACGATCACGATATGTTAGTGCTACTGCTAGCCATACAGGGTAGTGGGAGGTTGGAAGTCGATGTGGTTTATTGTAGAGTTGGTGCCCCTGGTGTATAGACCAGTAGAGGTAGACCCATCATACTTACAGACTTTTGCTTTTGATTTGGCAGTGGTCGGCCAGCCATGGTCGGGTCCCGCCTTCGGGCCGCACAACCTAGTCATGAGTGGATAAGACATGACACCAGCCAGCTAACCAGCCAGGATGTTTTCTATTATTATAATATGAGATGAATTATGTTTATGGAAATTCAGTATGTTCTACCATGTTATGATTATATATGTTTTCTCAGATGTGATACAGAAAATTTTACTAAGTATGTTTATGTACTAAATATGTATAACACAAAAATATTCATGTTTCCACACACTGGTATTAGTTTATCTTCACTTATTGAGAGGCGTCTCCCCCCAAATTATATAAACATTTCAGGAGCCCCAGATAAGAGAACGGATAAAGCTTCGTAGTGATAGTACTCAGCCGATCTACCCTATTTGAAGGGTAAGTAGTTTGCTAGGGTCAGATGGACTTTTAGGTGGTGACCCTAGGACTCTTTTGGTTACTTTGGATTGTGTATATTCATATGATGGATGTAGTAACTCTTGTATTGTGTTAGATGGACAATTTAATATGTATATGAATTTATGTTTCCTACTGCTTAGGAATCAGTATTGTATATCAGGCGTACCCCTGGTACCATGGGTCCAAGTGGATTATGAATTTCTAGGACTATTATATTGAATATGAGAAAGAAAAAAAAATTGTATGGTAAAATAAGCAGGTCGTTACAATTTGGTATCAGAGCCTAGGTTGCTAGGTTCTATAGACTTTAGAGTGCAGCAGAAACGATATCAGAGTATAGAAAAAAGATTTGAGGGTCTTTTCTACAGCATAGAGGCAGGACTTCTATGGTGGTTTCTGTGTTTTTCTTGGGGTGATGATTTCAGGAAAACCATAGTAAACTATTGTCGGGTTGTTTTCCTAGAATGTAGGATTGGAGCTAGGAATAAGCTGACGATGTTAAGATAAGAAATTATGTTAGGCAAGTAAAATTGTAAGGATAGGGTTTCTAAGTTACGTTTATTGTTTTTCAGAATGGATCCAGGAGGAGGTAGTGCCCATGCGAGCGGCAGTGATGGAGTAGGGTCCACGAGTGCAGGCGAGACTGATTTTGATGTAGTACTACGCAGCGTGGCTCAACAGGTTATAACTGAGATCCCTAGGAGCTTTAGAGAGTAAGGAGGTCCATCTGTAGGTCATGGGTGCACGAGAGAAGTTTACTAAGATGAATCCTCTGACATTTTCAAGAGGAGTTGTTGATCTTGCAACCGCTGAGAATTGGATACAGGAGATCCAAAAAGTCTTGGCCGTGTTACAGTGTACGGAGGAATAACGGGTCCTTTTTGCCACTTATAAACTGACAGGGGAGGACGAGAGGTAATGGACTGCTGTGAGAGGATGATGCCGATAACTATGACATGGGACCGATTTAAAGAATTATTCTTTGACAAATATTTTCCATCCACTGTTAGGGAAGTTAAAGTGGAAGAGTTCCTGAATCTAAATTGGGACAGCTGTCGGTCCAGTAGTATGCAACGCGGTTTATAGAGCTCTCTCGCTTCGCCTTGTATATTGTTCCTGATGAGGTAAATAAAGTGAGACAGTTTGAAATAGGATTGAGGCAAGACATATACAGACAGGTGGTAGTGCTAAAGATACAAGACTTTGCCGAGTTAGTTGACAGAGCAGCCTTGGCAGAGGTTAGTGAGCGTCTGGACATAGAGGAACAAGGACAGAAGAAGAGATCTGCGCCTTCAGGCTACCAGCAGGGTCCTAGGCATGGTCAATGGAGGAGAGAAAACTATGGCAGAGGATAGAGGCAGGCAACTTGGGGACATGAGGTTCAGACGGTGCAGAATCATCCTGTCTGTCAGATGTGTGGGAGGAGACACTAGGGAGAGTGTCGAGCAGTGGTAGACGGGGACATTTGGTGTAAGATTGCCCTACACCACCAGATGTTGCTCCTACCCCCAGACCATGCCGAGGAGGCTATTAGGCGCCATGTGGCTCCAGTTAGAGCTTTCGCTTTGACGGTGGTGATGCTGAGATAGCTGGCGACGTGGTGATAGGTATGGTTAGCATGCTTTCTTTTACTGTTATTGTATTGTTTGATTCAGGAGCCATACATTCGCTCCTGTCTATGGGATGTATTAAATTGTATGGGGTAGAAACATAACTATTAGATACTGAATTATTAGTGACTACACCGACCAGGTCAGTGGTGGGGTGTAGTAGGGTATTCTGGGGTTGTCTAGTTGATATTCAAAGGGAAATTTTATCTGCCGATCTGATAGTGCTAGACATGCATGGGTTCGATATAATATTCAGTATGGACTAGTTGGCAGCCAAGTATGTCAGCATAGACTGTCGTTTGAAAGAAGTAATATTCAAACCTCCGTTGAAACTAGAATTTAGGTTTATAGTGTCGCGAGTGCAATCCCTGCCCCCGTTAGTTTTAGCTATTCAGGTGAGGAGACTGCTCCTAAGTGGTTGTCAAGGATTTGTGGCATTTGTGAAGGAAATGGCAGGGAATGAATTGAAGCTCACTAGTACGCCTATAGTAAAGGAATTTATGGATGTTTTTCTAGATGAGTTACCAGGCTTGCCACCTGATCGGGAGATAGATTTTACTATTGATCTGCTTCCAGGTATAACGCCGATCTCTAAAGCACCTTACCAAATGGTGCTTGCAGTGTTGGGCGAATTAAAGAACCAGTTACAAGATTTGCTCGATAAGGGTTTTATACGATCTAGTGTATCTCCATAGGGAGCTCCAGTTCTATTTGTGAAGAAAAACGGGACCATGAGGATGTGTATAGAATATAGGGAAATTAATAAAGTGACAATCAAGAACAAGTATCCTCAACCCCGTATAGATGATTTATTTGACCAGCTCTAGGGTACACGGGTGTATTCTATGATTAACCTCAGATCAGGCTATCATCAGGTGAAAGTGAAAGCAGAAGACGTCTCGAAGACAACTTTCAGGACCAGATATGGGCATTATGAATTTCTCGTTATGCTGTTTGGTTTGACAAATGCTCCTGTTGTATTTATAGACTTGATGAATAGAGTCTTCCACCAATATTTAGACCAGTTTGTTGTTTTTTTTTTTATTAATGATGTATTGGTCTATTCGATGAGCTATGAGGAGCATGAGACGCACTTGAGGCAGATTTTACAAATGCTCAGGGAAAAGAAATTATATGCCAAGTTCAGTAAATGTGAATTCTGGCTCAAGAAAGTTATGTGTTTGGGGTATGTTATCTCAGGGGATGAAATTTCTGGGGATCCTAGTAAGATTGATGCGGTAGTGAATTGGGCTAGACCGAGGAACGTCCAAGAGATTAGGAGTTTCTTGGGGCTAATTGGGTATTATCGTCATTTCGTTAAGGGATTCTCAACGTTATCAGGGCCTCTGACATGACTGACCAGGAAGAACACCAGATTTGAATGGGAAGAAAGCTTTAAACAAAGTTTTTAGGAATTGAAGTAGAGGCTTGTCACGACACCAGTGCTGATCATCCCGTCAGGGGGTGAGGGTTATGTTATCTACAGTAATGCATCCTTGAAGGGACTTGGTTGTGTATTGATGCAGCATGGTAGAGTGATAGCATATACTTCTAGGCAGTTGAAAGAGTAGGAAAAGAATTACCTTACCCATGATCTTGAGTTGGCTGCAGTAGTACATGCATTGAAAATTTGGAGGCATTACTTGTATGGCGACCAATGTGAAATCTTCTCCGACCATAAGAGTCTAAAGTACTTTTTCACTCAGAAGGAACTGAACATGAGGCAGAGAAGGTGGTTGGAGCTTATTAAAGATTTTGATTATACCATCAGTTATCACCCAGGGAAAGTAAACGTGGTAGCTGATGCATTGAGCAGGAAGTTTGTGGGACCAGCATAGGCAGTTTTGGAGATCCAGTATCCAATCATAATGGATCTGGAGAGACTCCGCATAGAGTTGGTTGAGACTATTCCACAGGCATGTATTGCCAGTCTAGTGGTGCAGCCTACTTTACAGGAAAGGATTAAAGTTGCCGGAAGGAAGATCCAGAGTTAGCAGAGGTAATGGTGATGCAAATCATAGCACAACTTCAATAGAACTTGTGCAAGTGCCAATTGGGCCGATTACGGGAGCACGAGCAAAGAAATTTAAAGTTGCACTCAACGGACTGATTCAAGTGGCATGGACTCAAGAAAATTCATGGAGGCTCATTGAGTATGACCCATATGAGCAACAAAGATTCATCAACATGATTGAGGCTCTAAAAGAATATGGCCAAGGCCAAGCTTAAATTGGCATGTTTAAATGTTGTAATAATGGTGTGTTATTCAAATATGGGATTTGACTTGCATGGTCATAGTAAGTTGTTGAGTTGTTGAGCTTACCTTTGACTTTTGTGTTATATTTAATTTGTAATCTTGCACGAAGTCTTAGTAGTAAGTTGTTGAGCATAATTTGTAATCTTGCAAGAAGTCTTAGTAAGTTGTTGAGAGTTGTTGAGAGTGGTTTGAAGTGTTTAATGCCTTTTCTCCCAGGCTATGCCTATAAAAGCATTCTTATTGTAAGAACAAAGGGATATATGATTCAGTAAAATTGTGAGAGTATTTTCTCTGCGGTTCTTTGAAGAACTATTCGAATTTATCGGGATTTCCCATGGTGTTCACCAACAACTTGTCAAATGGTTTTTTCCTTCACCATTTGTGGCGTCTTTCTTATACCAAGGTTCTTGTTTCACATTAAACAACGGGTTGAGGTTGTATATACCAAGGTTCTTGTTTGTCGTAAACAACAGGTCGAGGTCTATCATTCAATTTTGAATGTAGAACGATCTTAGGTTCCTTTTGTTGTTGTCGAATCTCATTATTTTGGTGGGAATTCGCATAATTTCCCCTCCTCTTGAAAGGATTTGTCCTCAAATCATCTACATCAAAAGGACTCAAATTAGTAACTTTAAAAGTGGCACTTACATTGTACTCACTAGGTAAATCTAGCTTGTAAGCGTTGTCATTGATGCGCTTTAGGTTTCGGAAAGGGCCACCTCCTCTTGGAAGAAATTTGGAACATCTTCGCGTCGAAAATCTCTCTTTTCTCATATGCAACCAAACCCAATCTTCAAGTTCAAAAAGTAGCTTGTGACGCCCCTTGTTGGCTTGTTTTGCATAATGCTCCATTCTTCGCTTAATGTTGAGTCGTGCTTTCTCAAGAATCTGCTTGACAAAGTCAACTTTCTTTTTTCCATCTAAATTAACATGCTTAGTCAAAGGTAAAAGAGATAAATCCATTTCTCACCGGATCAACGATCTGAGACCACCACGACGCTCCTGAGGAAGTTCTCTACAAGTCTACTGGAGTGGATCGTTGGCGGAAGTGGTTTGAATTCCATCCCAAATTTAGGGTGAGACATTTTATTCAGTATTTGTCTTTCCCATAGTTATAAGAAATATAAAATGCGAAGAAATGACGATATTTTGTTATAGGAGATGTGGTTTTCAGGGTGTTGAGTGGAGAACCCGGCGGATGTAGTGCCAGAGTATAGTGGGGGCTTTTTAGAAACTAGGTAGGGGAAATATGCTATGCTAGGAGTTTTTAACAATGTTAATAGAGATTTCATATATATATATATATATATATACCAGTTTATTATCCAATTTTTATAGAATAAGAGTTTTTAATGTTTGTGTGGGTTGAGTAGATATTTATCTAATATGGAACTTATGTAGCTTTTCCCAGCATATCATGTTATAAAGTATATTCAGATATTTATTCAAATCAGTATATACAGATATTTATTCAGATCAGTATAGATATATATACATATGTTTATTCAGATCAGTATATTACAATTTTATTCAGATTAGTATATTACAATTTTTATTCAGATCAGTATATACAATATTTAAAGAATGCCATGCTTCCTAATACCATATCACTCAGAATATACAGACAAATTATACAGTTAGATATACAGATATAGCATCAAGATGCTACAGTTATATTATTTAGATATTACAGTATTTACGGTACAAAATTATAATGTTTTGGTTATTTTGGAAACATGATGAAAACAGTAGAAAGATTATAGTATTATATGTATGGTATCAGATCCCTATGAAATATTACAGATACAGATACAGAAACAGATAACAGAGTATGGTACTGTTGCTAATACAGATAGAGTGTAACCACATATCTCAGATAGTGTGTGGGTACTGTCAAACCGTGCTTGGAGTGGATGCAGCTCCCCAGTTCACTGGGTTGAGAGGGCCATTTTGATGAGGTATAAGTCCAGTTCCGCGCCTAGGAGTGGATGCAGTTTGGCCGTGTTTCTAATTCCCGCCAAAGTAACGAGATTCGACAACAAAAAAAAGGAACCCAATATCATCCTACGTTCAGAATTGAGTGATAGACCTCGACCCATTGTTTACGACAAAACAAGAACCTTGGTATATACGACCTCAACCCGTTGTTTAATGCGAAACAAGAACCTCGGTATAAGGAAGACGCCACAAACGGTGGTGGAAAAACCATTTGATAAGTCATTGGTGAATGCCACGGGAAATCCCGATAAGTTTGAATAGTTCTTCAAAGAACCATAGAGACAATTTACTAAATGAATGTCTTTGTTCTTACAATAAGAACGCTTTTATAGGTATAGCCTGGGAGACAAAATATTAAACACTTCAAACCACTCTCAACAACTTACTAAGACTTCTTGCAAGATTACAAATTAGGCTCAACAACTCTCAACAACTTACTAAGACTTCTTGCAAGATTACAAATTAAATATAACACAAAAGTCAAAGGTAGGCTCAACAACTCAACAACTTACTAAGACCATGCAAGCAAACAAGTTTTCTTGCATGATTACAAATATAACAGAAAAGTCAATGAGTCAAATCCCATATTTGAATAGCACACCATTATTACAACATTTAAACATGCCAATTTAAGCTTGGCCTTGGCCAGATTCTTCTAGAGCTTCAATCATGTTGATGAATCTTTGTTGCTCACGTGGGTCATGCTCAATGGGCCTCCAAGAATTTGCTTGAGTCCATGCCTCTTGAATCAGTCTATTGAGTGCAGCTTTAAATTTCCTTGCTCGTGCTCTCGTAATCGGCCCAATTGGCCCTTGCATAAGTTCCTTTGAAGTTGTGCTATGATTTGCATCATTCCTCTCCTCTTGAAAAGGATTTGTCCTCAAATCATCACCTACATCAAAAGGACTCAAATCAGTAACATTAAAAGTGGCAGTTACATTGTACTCACCAGGTAAATCTAGCTTGTAAGCGTTGTCATTGATGCACTCTAGTACTTGGAAAGGTCTATCTCCTCTTGGAAGCAATTTGGAACGTATTTGCATCGGAAATCTCTCTTTTCTCATATGCAACTAAACCCAATCTTCGGGTTCAAAAAGCAGCTTGTGACGCCCCTTGTTGGCTTGTTTTGCATACTGCTCCGTTCTTTGCTCAATGTTGAGTTGTGCTTTCTCATGAATCTGCTTGAAAAAGTCAGCTTTCTTTTTACCATCTAAATTAACATGCTCAGTCAAAGGTAAAGGAGATAAATCCAATGGAGTTAAAGGATTAAATCCATACACAATTTCAAATGGTGAAATTTTAGTAGCAGAATTAATAGATCTATTATAAGCAAACTCAACATTTGGCAAACATTCTTCTTATGTTTTGATGTTCTTTTTAATGATTGCCCTCAATAAAGTAGACAAAGTCCTATTCACTACTTCAGTTTGACCATCAGTTTGAGGATGACAAGTAGCAAAAAACAATAGCTTAGTACCTAGCTTACACCACAAAATCTTCCAAAAATAACTCAAGAACTTAGCATCTCTATCTGAAACAATTGTTCTAGGCATGCCATGTAATCTAACAATCTCTCTAAAGAAAAAATCAACAACATGCAAGACACCATCCGCTTTGTGAAATGGAATCAAGTGTGCCATGTTAGAAAATTTATCCACAACCACAAAAATTGAATCTCTCCCACGTTTTGTCCTAGGCAATCCTAACACAAAGTCCACTGAAATATCAATCCAAGGCTCACTAGGAATTTATAAAGGGGTATACAAACAGTTGGACCTCACTCTGGATTTGGCTTGCCTACATATGACACATCTACCACAAATTCTCTCAACATCTCTTTTCATATGAGGCCAATAGAAGTGTTCCTGCAAAACAGCTAAAGTATTTGCAACTCCAAAATGTCCCATTAATCCCCCACCATGAGATTCCTTCTCTAACAACTCCCTCAAGGAACAATTTGGTATGCATAACTTATTCTTTCGAAATAGGAATCCATCAAGCCTAAAGAACTTACCACAAGCGATTTTCTCACAAGCCCGGTATGCTTCACAGAATTCGTGGTCATCAGCGTATAAGTTTTTAATGTGCTCAAAACCAAGCAATTTTGGATCAAATGTGGAGAGTAATGCATACCTTCGAGAAAGTGCATCGGTGACCACATTCGCCTTGCCTTGCTTATACCAGATGACGTATGGAAACGTCTGAATGAACTCCACCTAATGCGCATGCCTTTTGTTTAGCTTGTGTTTTCCCTTCAAGTGTTTCAAGGACACATGATCAGTGTGAATCAATAATTAGTGTTGCCACATCTCTAAAGCCTGAACCAATGCATACAACTCCTTATAATAAGTTGGATAGTTTAAGGCTGCCCCGCTTAGTTTCTTGCTGAAGTAAGCAACTGGCCATTCTTCCTGCATAAGAACTGCGCCTATGCCAATACCTGAAGCATCACATTCAATCTCAAACATTTTCAAAAAATTAGGTAAAGACAATAAGTGGGCGTTGTTTAGCTTCTCTTTGATTAATTGGAACACCTTCTCTTGTTCTTCTCCCCATCTAAATCCAACGTTCTTCTTGATCACTCTAGTAATTGGTGCGGCTATGCTACTAAAGTCCTTCACGAACCGCCGGTAGAAACTAGCAAGTCCATGAAAACTACGAACATTACCTACACTTGTGGGACTTGGCCACTCTTAGATTGCATGTAACTACTCTTTATCAACCTGTATACCTTGTGTACTAACAATAAATCCTAGAAATACAAGCTTATCAGTGTAAAAAGTACACTTCTTCATATTAGCAAACAACTTTTCTTTCCTAAGGACATCTAAAACAGATTTTAAATGTACTACATGATCGTCCGCATTCTTACTATAAAAGAGTATATCATTAAAGTAGAAAACTACTAACTTGCCTATAAATGCACGCAAAACATGATTCATAAGTCTCATAAAGGTACTCAGAGCATTAGTCAATCCAAAAGGCATGACTAACCATTCATACAAACCATACTTTGTTTTAAAGGCAGTTTTCCATTCATCTCCTTCTTTTATTCTAATATGATGATAACCACTTTTTAAATCAATCTTAGAAAATACACAAGAACCATGAAGTTCATCTAACATATCACCTAAGCAAGGAATAGGATGACGATACTTTACCGTTATGTTGTTGGTGGCTCGGCAATCAACGCACATTCTCCACATTCCATCCTTCTTAGGTACCAGTAAGACCGAAACGGCGCATAGACTCATGTTCTCCCTCACGTGCCCTTTTTCCAACAACTCACTTACCTACCGTTGAAGCTCCTTTGTCTTCTCGAGATTGCTCCTATAGGCTGGTCAGTTTGGAATTGTCACACCAGGAATAAAATCAATTTGGTGTTCAATCCCTCGGATTGGAGGTAACCCATGTGGTGTTTCCTCGAGAAAGGCATCCTCATACTCCTGCAAAGGAGAAACAACAGAACTAGGAAAAGCAAGGTCAAGTTCCTTAGTATTTAGACACGCCTCTTTGTACAAAAGTACAATCATTGACTTCTTTGAAAACATGGCTCGCTTAATTTTTCTCACTTTTGCATAGAATTCTTTTGTTTTCTCTCTAATTTTATCTCAATGGCAGAATTTTGATTTTCTTTTTCTTTCTCATTTTTCTCAGCCTCTCTCTGATTTTCACTCCTTTTCTTTTGTTCACTCTCTTTTTTGCATTCTCACTTGATCCTCATATACTTCCCGCGTACTCAATGGTATAAGAGTGATTGATGGTTGATTAAGTACAAAGGAGTATTTGTTCGTAAAGCCATCAGGCTTCACACACCTATCAAACTACCATGGATGCTCTAGAAACAAGTGTCCTACTTGCATTGGTACTACATCACACAACACTTCATCCTGGCAGCACGAAAATGTATAGGGATCTGCGAGAGTCTTATTGGTGGAGTGGTATGAAGAAAGAAATTGCTAAATATGTAGCTCAGTATTTGACGTGCCAGCAGGTAAAGGCTAAGCACCAAAGGTCGGTAGGCCAGTTGCATCCACTTTTTTTCTCAGATTGGAAATGGGATCACATATCTATGGATTTTGTTTCAGGATTTCCGACGACATTACATGGTCAGAATTCCATTTGGGTGATTATAGACTCTTTGACTAAGACTGCTCATTTCCTTTCTATCAAGATCAACTACTCTCTAAACCACTTAGCAGAGATTTATATTCAAGAGGTAGTTTGTTCTCACGGAGTTCCAGTATCTATAGTGTCAGGTTGGGACCCGCGTTTCACGTCACAATTTTGGAGGAGCTTATAGGAAGCTCTAGGGTCCCAGTTATCTTTTAGCACAACATTCCATCCTCATTCAAATGGGTAGACTAAGAGGACAATATAGATATTAGAAGATATGCTTTGAGCATGCCCGTTAGATTTTGGGGGTAATTGGACTCAATTTATGCCATTAGTGGAGTTTCGTACAATAATAGTTATCAGACTAGCATTGGCATGACACCGTTTGAGGTGCTCTATGGTAGGAGATGTCGTTCTCCTTTATATTAGGATTAGATGGGTGAGTGGCGAGTCATGGGGCCAGAGTTAGTACAACAAGCCTATGATAAGGTTATACTCATCACAGATAGAATTAGTGCATCTCAAAGCCAATAGAAGAGTTATGCCGATAACCGCTGCAAGAAGTTGGAGTTTGATATCGGTGACCATGTGTTTTTGAAGATAGCTCTGTTAAAAGGGGTTATGAGATTTGGGAGGAATGGTAAACTTAGTCATAGATTTATTGGTCCATTTCATATTCTAGAGAAAGTGGGGCCGGTTGCCTACAAGTTAGCTTTACCACCTGTATTGTCTAGGATACACGATGTATTTCACATTTCCATGTTGAGGAAATACGTCTCAGACCCTTCTCATGTGATCAGTTATGGTGAATTAGAGCCTAATGATTCACTAGTTTATGAGGAGATACCAGTACAAATTCTGGATAGGAAAGAGTAAGAATTACGTAAGAAGAAAATTTCTCTAGTAAAGGTTATGTGGAGAAATCACGCAATAGAAGAGGCTTCTTGGGAGCTCGAGGAACAGATAAGGTGGAAATACCTGTAATTGTTCCCTGGAGTTCAGTTATAATCAGGGAAGTGTAAGTGAATGTGTAATATTTCTTTTGCAGGTACATGTAGTAGTTTATTTAGTAAGTAGTCTTTTGGTTTTGGGAGAATTTTTATTTCATGTATGTAATCTCCCAGAACTTTGAATGTAACCATGGTATTCCTTCGCCATAAGTGAGGTTAAGTAATAAAATAAGTAGACTGTTTGTCTTCAAGGGATGATGAATCGTATGAACAAAAAATTTTGAGGACGAAATTTTATAAGAAGAGGAGAATGTAGTGACCCGAAGAATTATGGTATTTAAATAATTAAAGAAGGGGGAAAAGGGAATTGTATTTGGAATATTTAAATAGGGTCTCATTGACAAACACAGGGCATTCGTCGACAAACACACTTGAGGGGATTGTCGATGAGGACACGTGTCTCGTTGAAGAGAAGATACCGAGAAGCTATATTCAGTTTTGAATTTCGTCAATGAGGAATAGGTGTTCATCGACGAACTTCCTGCGTGGCCTCGTCAACAAAGTGACATGTCTCGTCGACGAAGCCCAATGTATAACGAGCTCTAAACTCGGATTTCAGCGCATATTATTCAAGGAAATTAAACTTTCTCTCTCCTCTTCGGTTCCCCTCCTTTCTCTCTAAGATTCTGGGTCCATTCTTCGCCGGATTGACGATCCATAGCCTCCACGACACTCTTGGAGAAGTTCTCTTCAAGTTTGTTAGAGTGGATCGTTGGTGGGGCCAGCTTGGACTCCATCCCAAGTTTAGGGTAAGACTTTTTATTTAGTGTTTGACTTTCCTACAGTTGTAGAAAATGTAGTAATCGAGAAAATACTGAAATTTTGTTCTGCGAGATGTTATTTTCAGGGTATTGAACGGGGAACCCTGTGGGTGTAAGGCTAAACTTTATAGGGGCTTTTCTAGAAGTCAGGTAAGGGGATAAACTAAGTCAGTTGGTTTTCATGAAAATATACGTATAATTTTACAGCATTTAATTTCAGGATAAATATATAGTAGAATTGTGTTTGGGAAATACTGCTGTAAATAATGATATGATTAAAATATGAATAATATCGATTTTGTGTGGCGTGAGTAAAATTTAGCATGAGATACTATGTTTACAAAATAGGTATGGTTTACTGATTCTGGGAAAATGTTAAAATGATGTAGAGTTTTTATATGAAATCTCAGCATATGGGCTAAGGGTTTTATATGATAGATCGGCATACGGGCCATGGCTTTTATATGATATGCCAGCGTACGGGCCAAGGATTTTATATGATATGTAATATCGACGTATGGGCCATGATATATAAAATACGAAATGTCGGTGTAAGGGCTAAAGATTTTCATGTTATGTTATGAAAATGATATAATGATATTAACTTGACAATTATTATTATGAAACAACCATGTATCATTATTTGGAAATATGCTATGTTTTCAGAACCTGATTGGCTTGGTTTAGGCTTTCATGAGCATGGTACCGTAGCTATATGATCACAATCATGATAGTTAGTGCTACCGCTAGCCGTATGGGGCAGGGGGAGATTGGCAGTCGATGTGGTTTATTATAGAGTTGGCGCCCCTGGTATACGGACCAGTAGAGGCACACCCATCGTACTTACAAACTTTTGCTTTTGATTCAGCAGTGGTTGGCCAGCCATTGTCAGGTCCCGCCTTCGGGTCGCACAACCCAGTCATGTGGGAGTAAGACATGACACCAGCCAACTAACCATTCAGGATGTTTTCTATTATTATTATATGAGATGAATTATGTTTATGGAAATTCAGTATGTTCTACCATGTTATGATTATATATGTTTTCTTAGATGTGATACAGACAATTTTACCAGTATGTTTATGTACTGAATATGTATAATACAAAAATACTCAAGTTGCCACACACTGGTATTAATTTATCTTCCCTTACTGAGAGGTGTTTCGCCCCCAAATTATATAAACATTTTAGGAGCCCCGGATAGGAGAGCAGATAAAGCTCTGCAGTGATAGTACTCAATTGATCTACCCTATTTGAAGGGTAAGTATTTTGCTAGGGTCAGATAGACTTTTAGGTGGTGACCCTAGGACTCTTTTGGTTACTTTGGATTGTGTATATTCATATGATGGATGTAGTAACTCTGGTATTGTGTTAGATGGACAATTTAATATGTACGTTGCTTAGGAATCAATATTGTAAATCCGGCATACCCCTGGTACCATGGGTCCATGTGGATTATGAATTGCCAAGACTATTATATTGAATATGAGAAAGAAAAAAAATGTATGGTAAAATAAGTAGGTCGTTACAAGTATCCTTCTTGGGCTCGTCGACGTGGACATGTGTCTCGTCGATGAGAATTTACCAAGAAAGGGGTTTAGCAGAGCCTAAAATTCATTGGCGAGGGATTCATATTTAGCGATGAACTCCCTTCATGGACTCGTCGACGAGGTGATGTGTCTCGTCGATGAATCTAGGTTTATAAATATGCCTAAATCGGATTTTTCAGTGAGAAATTGTGTAGGAACCCCTTCTCTCTCTTTCTAAAGCCGACCCTCTCCCCTTCTCTCTACTACTTCGGCTTCTTTTTTCACCAGTTCAATGATTGTAAGCCGCCATGTTACTCCTTCGAAGATTCTCTTCAAGACTGTTAGAGTAGATTGTTGGTTAGGCTAGCTTGGGCACCATCTCAAAATTAGGGTAAGTTAAATAATTGGGTATTTTTAGTTGTATCAGGCTTATTTGAGTTTAAATTTTAAGTTATATGGGAATAAGTTGGAGTTTTGTGGAATAAAATTAGGATGTTATGATTTTAGGACTAGGGTGTTTTGGGACCCTGTAGGCATGGGTTGAGGACCCAGTGAATATTTTCAGGAGCCTAGGTAAATTATAATTTAGAAAGTTTATGAGTATGTAGGTTCGGGGAAATATAGTTAATTTATTGGATATGTATATATGTATTATTCAGGATTTTGGGGATAGTACGCCGTGAGCATAAGGATAAAGTTGGAGGCGAGCCTCCTAGCTAGTTAGGTAAGGGAAATATGCTATGCTAGTAAATTTAGAAATATTATTAGTAAATTATAGTATTTGTGTATTAAAGTACAAGGTTTTAATTATACAAATTTTACAGATTTCAGAACATGAGTTCTATTAATTGTGTGACCTGAGCAGATATTTGATTAGTACAAAATTTGTATAGTTTTTAAAATATCATGATTTACAGTGTATATATAGACAGATAATTATTAGACAGATATTTTACAAATATTGTACAGACAAGTATTTCACAGTATTTACAGAATGCCATGCTTTCCAAAACCATAACATTCAGACATTACAGATTATTCAGTCAGATATCACAGTTATTTTAGTTAGATATTATAGTATTTTTAGATCATATTTATAGTGTTATGGTTATTTTGGAATCATGATGAAAATAGTAGGATATCTATAGAAATAATATATACAGTATCAGACCCTGATGAATCAAGTTATCTTCAGTTAGAAAATCACGGTACTATTGCTATTTTCATATCAGAGTGCAATCACATATCTCAGATAGTATGTGGATTTCGTCAATCATGCTTATGGAGAGATTGTAGTCACCCTAGTATTCTGGGTTGAGGAGGCTGGTTTGATGAGGTAGTTACCAGTTTTGAGCTTAGGAGAGGTTGCAGTTTGGCTAGACTGAGGATTGGTAGAGTATAATTGACTTACCTGGTAGGCCAACCAGGATTAAGTCCCGCCTACCGCACAACCCTGTAATGAGGGGTTAAATCATGACGTATAGTTTTTCAGGATAAAATCTTAGTTATGTATATGTATACAGATTTACAAAATATTAGCAAATATAATACGATACTAGAAGAATGAAAAAGTAAATTACTCTGATATTACAGTCATACTTTAAACTATGATAAATGCAAGTTATACTATATTTTGATTTACCAGTTTTTATAGTTATAGATATTGTCAATATAATTTATGAAACTCAGTCACCACCCACTAGTAATAGCATATTTCCTTTTACTGAGCGTTGTCTTATCCTAGTGGTTTAACATTTTTCAGGTGATCCAGCTAGGCGAGCAGATTAGGCTCGCAGATAGAGAGATATTTTGTTTTTCCCTATTTATAGGATAAGTGTATTCACGGGATTATATTTTTGAGCAAATGGTACTGGGGTGATGTGTAAATATGTATGTATGGTTTGGAAACATTGAATTCTAGTATTGTAAATATGGAAGTATGACTTTATGTTTTCCGCTGCATAGGTGTGTCGATTTATGTACAGGGATGCCATCTAGGCCTAAGATGTTATAGTAGGTATTACAGGGGTATCAGAGTAAATTATATATATATATATATATATATATATATATATGGTGAAATTTTTGGGTCATTACAGCATGCATCACATATTTTATCTTTCACGAACTTAGTTCTAAGTAATCCCTTAACTAATTATCCTTTGACTAGTTTAGACAATAAGTCCATGTTTGCATATCCTAATCTCTTATGCCAAAGCCAACTAGCTTCATTTATAGCAGAAAAATAAGTTTCATGTTGAGAAGCAAGATTATCAAGGCTAGTGGTGTAGACATTTTCATGACGATCAACAATAAACAGTATTTTGTTTTTAGATTTATTCTCTACAGTGCATTTGTCATGTTCAAAAGAAACCCTATAACCTTTATCACACAATTGACTTATGCTCAACAGATTATGTTTTAGATAATCTACTAATAACACATTATCAATAATAAGGGAAGGTTCCTTACCAACCTTAACTACTCCAATGATTTTTACCTTTTGCATTATCGCCGAAGGTGATGAATCCTCCATCCTTAGGTGTGATAGATGCGAATTTTGCTTTATCTCTGATCATATGTCGAGAACATCCACTATCCATATACCATTTATCCTTTGAGGGAAACGATCTTAAGCACACCTATAATGGACATCTAATTGACTAATTTTGGTACCCATATTTTCTTGGGTCCATGTGGGCTGGTGCTCAATTCTCCTTTGACTTTCTAGACTTTCTTAATTTTAACATCTTTGTTCTTAAAAGGATAGTCAAATTTTATGTGACCTAGCCTCTTACATTTAAAACAAGTAGTATATCTATACGAGTCTTTAGTTGAAATATAAGATTTTTACTCTCTCAAAAAGTATCCTATGAAAAGATGTTTCTATTTGAGGTTTTCCTTTCCATTAAAAACCAAGACCATCCTTATCAAGGGAATTTCTTTGAACTCCAAGAAGCCTTTCAAAATTATTTTAACCCTTTGTGAATTTATAAATTATTTTAGATTTGTCTTCCAAATTTCTTTCTAATTCGTCAATTTTCAAATCCTTTCCTTTTATCGAAGATGCATGAGATTCATTTTGTCTTTCTAACACTTTTGAAAAATCCTTTAATTTTAATTTCAAATCAGAATTTTTCTTAGTCATTTTTTGAAGCATTTTAAGGGTATACATATATTCCTGTTGCAATTCATCATACAAAATCATGTTGTCATCATTATTAGAATTACTAGAATAATATGATGAAGCTGAGCAAAATGATTGTACCTTATGGTCTTTGTGAGCCATTAGACACTGATTAACAATCTGGTCATCACTAGATTTAGAGTCTGAATTGCTGGTACTATGTGGGTCCTAACCGACCTTTAGTGCCTTCTTCTTCTTTTTGGACACTTTCTTTAATTAAGGATAGTATGGATTGATGTGCCCAACTTCTCTGCAGTTAGAGCATGCAGGGGGATATCCTTTTGCTTTTTCCTACTCGACTCTCCTTTTTCTGTTTTTGAGTTCTGGAATTTTCTGGAATACTTTTTGTTATTTTTCAGGAACTTTTCAAACTTCTTAGTTAGAAGAACCATATTGTCTTCTGATTCTGAACAACTTTCTTCACTAGAATTGCTGGAGGATGCTTTGAGAGCCTTTACTTTCTTAGTTTTATTCTGCTCACTCAGTTTTTCATTTATTCTCCGCTCGTATGTGATGAGCGACTCGATTAGCTCATCTAGTGTCATTGCTTTCAGCTTTAATCCTTCTGGCTATAGCCTTTGCTTCCTAAACTAGTGGTAGTCCCCTAAGAACTTTCCTGATCATTTCATAGGTGGGGTAAGTTTTACTAAGAGCATGCAATGAATTTGTCATGTGAGTGAACTTGATGTACATGGATTGGATTGATTCACTAGAAGACATTTTAAAAGCTTCGTATTCACTTGTTAGCATGTCTATTCTACTGTCTTTTACACCTTTAGTGCCTTTATATGTGACTTATAATTTATCCCATATTTCTTTAGCAGTTGTACATGTCTTGACCCTATTAAATTCATTTACGTCTAAAGCACAGTATAACAAGTTCATTGCAGTAGCATTTATTTAAAAAGCTTTCACATCCTCATCCATATGTTCATCCTCAGTCTTAGGTATACTTTCTTTCTCTACAATATTCATAGGAATATGGTTTCCTCTAGAAATAACTTTCCATACTTTCTAATTAGCATTTTGAAGAAAGATTCACATTCTTTGTTTCTAGTATGTGTAGTTAACACCACAAAAAATGGGTGGTCGTGTGGATAAGTGTCCCTCACCGAATGGGGTACACCAATCTGTGCCATTGTGGTCTTTTACAAAAAAAAAAAAAAAAACATTAAAGTCTAGTGCAACCTCATTCGAATACCAAATGTGAATTTATGTGTAATCCCAAGAGGGGAGGGTGAATTGGGTATTTTAAAATTTAGGTCACTCGAGTCCTAATTTTGAAAAACTTACAACCATACACGTACAACCTAGATGACAAGAAATTCAGTATTTCTCAACTTATCAATTTAATGTATGACTTTATCAAGCAAACTGAATCACCCAATTACTTAACATAACGAATAGATAAATAAGTGTAGGCGGAAATTAAAAGAGTTAAGGGAAAGAGAGATGCAAACTCCGGATTTTAACGAGGTTCGGCCCTACCCCGGCCTACATCCTCGCCTTGAGAAAAACGCTCAAGGATTCCACTAAACCCACTCCTTTAACTGGGATGGAGCTTCCCGTTACATATTACTGCTTACAAGAGGCGTAACTTCCTCCTCAACCCGGTTCACAACCCGAACCGTGAATACAATAATTTAAATACAATTTTCTACACATTCAGATGCTTTCTCACAAGCTAATGAGTACAATAAAATCTAAACAAATTCATAGGATATACTCTTGAAGCTCAAAGAATGTATGTGATGTTTTCAATAATATTTTTTAATAATCAAATATATGACCTTTGTGTGTGTGTGTGTATATATATATATATATATGAAATGTTTGCTCCAAAGATCTAAACTTTATTTAAAAATTTCTCCACAAAAGTTATCTCAAAAATATGTATTTTGGAGATTTTAGGATTTGCTCACAAATAATTTTTGCAGTAATGGAATATGATGAAATCTTTGAATAAAGTATAAATGTGAATGCTTTCAAAAATTTAAACTCTAGAAAAACTTTTTCAAAGAAAGATTTCAAATAATAAATCGATGAAAAACTAGAGTTTTTGCTCTCAATATGATATTAAAAATAAAAGAATAAGATAGAAGAAATCCTTTGAATATGATGATTGAATACTCAAAAATTAAAGCTTGTTTTACCAAACCTCAATACCCAAGATGTTTGCACAAGATATGAGTGAACGCCTTTTGATCTTTAAAATCAACGTAAAGAATGCCCAAGAATGTTTTTATGTGAAGAGTATTGTCAAAAAGATGTAATGCTAGGTTCAGGGTTTGATATTTATAAGTGTTCTCACCATATGAAAGAATTATGGTCATTGGATCATTTAAAATATAAGATTTCCGTCCGTGTCTACATTGAAATGCCGTTCTGCATGATGAACTCGTCGATGAGTGCATACATTTGTCAACCAGTGTTCAACACTCATCGACAACGAAACCAGGGGATTTGTTGATGGGTCGGCTGTTTGAGATTTTTTAGCTCTCGGTATTTTCTCGTCGACGAGAACCAAGTGTTTGGCGACAAGTGGCCTTTAGTCATTCGTCAATGAGACCAAGGGAATCATCGACGAGCTTCTTGTTATTCAGCCTAATTTAACCTAGGTCAACGCAAATGAATAAGTCATGGAAAACACACATCCTAAAATCAATCTATATGTCATTTTGAGCTTCCAACTATATCATATGAGATATGTAAATACAATCAAACCTAGTGCATATTACAACTGAAAAAAAATACTAGATTGTCTTTATCCTTCTACGCTTTAATTTCCATGAATTGAGCCAAGTGGTATGTACTTCGTGTTCCTCATGGCTTTTATGGCATACTTACTATCCGTGCATGCTAGGTCATGAACCTGCTCAAAAACTCAATGCGATAAGATACCAAGTGATTTGTCATTATCAAAACAGGATTGGACTCATAGAGTCAACAATTTGCATTAATTGTTTGTGTGCATTTATTTCTTCTAATTAAGGTTAATTTTTTACGTAACCTAATTCAGTCCCCCTCTTGCGTGGCTTTTAGGACAAGAATTGGCATCAAATTTAGGAGTCTATTTTTGTTGAGATAATTATCTTAGTTATCCATGGCAACTGTTAATGAGTGGTGTTAAGGGGATCTCCACTATTAGATTACCATTTTTTAGTGGAAGTGATTTTGCTTATTGGGAAAAATATAATGACTATTTTTCTAATTTACCTTGAATTTGAAATTTGTTATGTTATCCAATATCAATACACTCCAATAGCCATTGTGGAGTTTGGAGAAGTCAAACCTAAACCTGGAAATAGGTGGGATGAAGATGAGAAACACATGCATAATATAAATTCTAAAGCCAAGAACATACTTTGTTGTACACTTGACCACAATGAATTTGATCGCATTATAGGATGCGCTTCTGTAAAATAAATTTGGCACATACTCCATTTAACTCAGAAGGGAACATCTAGGGCAAAACTATCTAGGATAAATATGATTGAAACTAATATGAAATATTTAAAATGAAAAATGATGAGAAGATTAATTAAATGTTCACTATATTTTTAGATATTATAAATGCCTTGAAATTTCTTGGCAAAAACTATATTAACTTCAAAATTGTGCAAAAAATTGTTAGGTGCTTGCCAAACAAGTGGGAGGTTAAGAAGATTGGCCTTATGGAGTCAAAGGACCTACAAGAATTTCCATTGGAAGAGTAGCTTGGCTCCCTTTTGGTAGATGAGATGAAAACCAAGTAGACAATGGAAGTAAAGGAAATGAGGAAAACACTTGCACTTACCTCTACACAAAATAAGGATGAATATGATGATAGTAATGAAGACATTGCACTCATCACTAAGAAGTTTAAAAGGTTCATTAAGAAGAAAAAGGATGAAAGAAAGGATGAAGCTAGAAAGAAGGATAAAATAATTTTCTATATTAATGCAAGAAATCTTTGTCACATTCGATATGATTACCCAACTCTCAAAAAGGACAAGAGAAGGTTTAAGAAGAAGGCATTCAACACAGTATGAGAGGATAGTAACTCTGATTTGGATTTCAAATCCAAAATTGCAAATCTTTGCCTCATGGGAATTGAGGATTGGTACACTCTCTTTCTATTGATCAACATTCATATGATGAACTATGTGGTGCCCTTAATGAAAAGCATGATGATTTTAGAAACCCCTATGCGTTTAATATAAAGAACTTAAGAGAAAATTAATCTCTTTGTTTGATGGAAATGAAATTCTTAGAAATGAAAATGAACATCTAAAAGTTAAAATTTTATCTAGTTATTCTACAATTGATTTAAAAGAAGAAAATGAAAATTTGAAAAAGAAAGTTGAAGACTTCAATCAAATTCTTGTAAAATTTAGTTAAGGAAAGGAGAATCTAGATAAAATTTTAGCTAGTCAAAGATGCGCTTTTGACCAAGTCAAGATTAGGTATAAAAATTATTCAAAACAAAAATTTTACAAAACTATTTTGTTAAATCAACCTAATCAACAAGTCTTTTTATTAAATGCAATTTCATGTGAAAGAAACGTTCACTATTCGCATTCTTGCTTAATTAAGAAAAATCAAAATTACGGTATAAAGAAAATTTGGGTGCCTAAGGGAACCAAACCCATTCAAAACCATACTCCAAGGGTTTGAAATTCTAAACAAAGCCACACTAACATTTAATAATAGAAAAATTGGGTACCAAAAGTCATTGGTTGATTATGATATATAGGTTGTCTTAAAGTCAAAATCAAGTTCGAGCAAATGATTGTTGGATAGCAGATGCTTTAAGACCCATAACCTAAGACCACATTAAATTTATCTCCTTTATCATAAAAAATGGAGAAAGTGTCACTTTTAGAGATAATGGAAACGTATCATTATTGGCAATGATACCACTAGTAATAAAAATTTGATTGTAATTGATGATGTGCTACATGTTACAAGACTAAACCATAACTTGTTTGATGAAAATTTGTCCACAATTTCTACTAATTTTGTTGATGATAAAGAAATTAAAGGAAAACAAGAAAAATCTAATGAATCTTCAAATAATAGCAATGAACCATCTAATGAAACTTCAACTCAAATTTATTTGCCTAAAGTTTTAAAATTTGTTTCAAATCACCTTAAAGGTCAAATAATGGAGATCTATTTCTAGGGATTAAACCTATATCAAGCTTGCATAACGTTGCAGTAAGGAGAGGGCATAGACTGAGCTCCTATAGGCGGTCGACCGACCACTTAGTGAGGGTTTGTTTAAACCTCAAAAAGCCTCATTTTCACCCCATTTCCCCATCTTCTATGTAAAAATCCCTTCTTCTCTCATTGTCTCTTAAATCTAGCCTCCAAACCCTCGTTTTAAATCCATCCATTGCATCACTTCCTTTTTTTTAGCTTCAATTTAATCAAATTTTTTTTTTTTTTCTAAAAAATGGCCTTCCTTGAAGCACCACGTGATAGCCACTTCAAGCAAATGGCACAGAAGAGTGCTAATCATCCTCCTTTCCCTAGAATCCTACTCCTCCTACAACTTTGCATGACAAGGACCCTAAGGAACCATCTCCCTTTAATGATCGCATCATGCTCTATAGTAAGCATATAACCCTTCCTTAGTTTGTATCCTTAGGAATTGCTAATATGTTTCAAGCAATAGGTTGGGAATATTTTTTCATTTTATATGAGTATGTGAGCCTTGCATTTACTTGAGAATTCTACAAGAACATCAAAATTCATAGGGATTGCCAATCTTTTTCCACTAAGGTTTGAAACTAGTTTTTTGTTGTTAATTGTGAGTTGATTTGTAATGAACTTTGTATTGAGAGTTTTGGCATTCTGTATTGTAAACATGCCAACAGAGATTTTGTTGATCCTTTTCCCACCCATAATTAGGTTTAAGCTACATTCAATCATATTAATAAAATGACCCAATTACTTGCTAAATATTGCATTACAACCCTCATCATTTCCCATAACATGTTCCCGACCACTTTGATGCTCTCATTGACTTCCAAGTCAAAATCTTATGCATCCTTATCCATCAAATTTGATTTAATCTCAATCACATCATTCTAAATTACTAGTGGATGCTTTTATATCTCCCATTTTCCTCTGAGTCATCTTGTTGTTTGCTCTATAGGATGTTGCTTTCTTGCATCTTCCCCATTGTTTTGCATAGTACCACTCTTTCCCACATGCATCTTGAGTGTCTTATGCTTGACTCTAAGGATGAAGAAGAGGATGGAGATAACTTAGATGATGATCAAGTAATGCGCAGTGACATGATTAAGATAAACATTAGGATGAAGGAACTGAGTATAGAGCAGAACACTATGAGAGGAAAAATGGACACCATCATCACTGAGCAGTAGTACTTATGAGGCCAGACAACAACTATCATCTCCAGGACATGACCTTACCTTTGGATTAAATGAGCTTTGATCAACAATACAATTTCTAGTAGATGATGCAGTTCCTCACACATCAACATCCACCTCCTCCGCCGCCTCTAATGTATTCAGCCTCTTATTTGGATTTGATTGGTTGTTGTAACCATTTTCATTAATGTGTTGTCATTTGGACACTTTTATGTTGTTATGGACATGCTTTATATCCTTGCTTGTATATAAAATGCTTGACTATGTTGGATTTTCTCTTTCCCGATTTTGGTTTCTTTTTTAAGTTAAAAAATGAGGGAGAGATGTTGAAAAATATGATATGTATATTGGATTATGAATAATACTAAATGAATTGTATCACGAACATTGACTTATGAATGCTAACTTGTGAAAAGGGATTTTGATAGAGTATTATGTTGTTCTATGGTTGTTATAAACTCATGGATTGTTGTTTGGGGAAAAATTGGCTATAATACTGAAATATTCACTAATGAATATTAGTTGAGACTTAAAATTTGTTTGAAAATTTTTCTGTGGGATATGTATATGTTTAGGGGGAGACTTTTATCTCCATTTGTCAACAAGAAGTTTGTCATTATAAAAAATAGGGAGATGTGTTAGCCTCAAGGTTTTGTGACCTAATTTTTATGATAACAAACTACTCTAGAGTCAATTACTTTGAGCTTACATGTGATGCACAAGTTATTGATGAATTCAAGCTTAAAGAATATGTTTGACGACATAAAAAAATGGGCAAGCTTGAAGAATATCAAGGCTCTTTTATTTTGTATTTAATTGTATTTTTAAGTTGATTTGTAAGTGATCTCTAAAGAAGATGAATCATCATGGCACAAAGTAACCAAAATAGGAAAAATGAAAAGATAGATGATTGTTCTTGGCTTGTAGCCTAGGGCGACCGACCAGCTCGCCTTGGCAACATAAGCCAGGTGGTCTACCGCCCCTTTTGGGTTGGATGATTAGCTTAGACAATATGCTTGGAGTGACCGCTTCACCTTTTCAAAGACTTCAATGTCTAATTTTTACTCTTAGTGCTAGATCGACTAAACTCTATAAGTGGCCGACCAGTCCGACTAG
Organism: Malania oleifera; assembly: GCF_029873635.1. Lineage (NCBI taxonomy): Eukaryota > Viridiplantae > Streptophyta > Magnoliopsida > Santalales > Ximeniaceae > Malania > Malania oleifera. The sequence goes on from NC_080419.1 coordinate 65,357,392, forward strand.
AAATTAGACCCCAACATGTATAAGGGGTTAGTTTGGCCCCATTTTATATGAATATACCCTTTTAAAACTAATGAACTACTAATCATTTTGCACTGATATTTAAAAGCTCAAAAACTTTATTATGCTCAAATTTGTTCACGTTTTTTTTTTAGTTTTCTTTTTGTGCTTATACTTGTAAACTTTTGCTATTGAGGAATTCTCATCCCTTTTCAAACATGTTGTTATTGGTGTCCTTGCCACTAGGTGAAGTAGGGGGATTGTAAAAAGTTCGGTATTAGTGGAACCCTTAAACCGGTTTGTTCCTTGAGAGAGTGGATGTAGGCTTGAGGAAGCCAGACCATTATAAAGAGTTTGCACTTTTCTTCTCCCCATCTTATTTACTTTTGTGTATTTACATTAATTATTTGTGGGCATTTATTTCTTGCAATTAATGTTGATTTTTTAAGTAACCCAATTCACCCATCCTTTTGTGTTGCCGTGATTATTATTTAAAAAATTTGTATGGTCACCTCTCTTACACCTCTCTTACATATGCTCACACACTTTGTGCTTTATTTCTCTCTCACCCATTAATTTCTTAAAATGGAAACTGAAAACTAAGGTGTAGCCCCAAAAGAGTGGGGGGGGGGGTGAATTGGGTTACTATAATTTCTTTTAAATCCTTTTATAAATTCTTAACCTTTTATAATTCTTTCAAAGATATCTTGACTTCTTGTTGATTTAACAATCACAAAAAGGCTTAAGTCTTTTATTCAATCCACAACCACAACACAAATAAACAATCAATCAACTACTCAAACCAATCAACCACAATATAAGTAACCAATCAATATATGCTTTGTAATTCTTTTGGCAATATTTAGCTTGATTGTTTGTAACCTTGTGTATATGAATTTGTAGGCCCTGTAGAGAATGTAATTGGTCTTTCAATTGATAATCAAAATAACATCCAATCACTCTTTCCAAAATCAGAATTCAAATAAACCTTTAGTTAATAGGTTTTGGGTTGTTAACCAATCAACGTACTCCCTTATGGTTTCCGAAAAGTATTGATTAACCAACGTACTCCCTTTCGATTTTTGCAAACCCAGGAACAAATTAAACTTTTATTCAATTTCCAATACACGTTATTTTTATGATTGAGAGAATTACAACATCCACACAGTTTATATTTTTGCTGGAATTTAAAGAGAATAAGGGAAAGAGAGTGACACCGGTGTTTTTATGAGGTTCGGCTTATCCCGAGCCTATATCCTCACCTTGGGCTAACCACCTAAGGATTCCACTATACCTATTCCTTTCTGGGTGGAAAAAAACCATTACAAATAACCTCTTTTTCAGGAAGAGAAACCTCTCCAAGCAACAGCTCACGCTTGGTCGAACGATCCAAATCAATCTTGAATCGTCAAAGAACTACTAAATGGAAATAAGAATCAAAGGTTCTTTCTTATAGATAGAGAAAACTTAGTTGCAAATCAGAACCAAGGCTTTTGATCAATCAGCAATTTTGTAGAGTTCTCCCAGCAAGGATATGAGCAAGTATGGACTTTTGGAGAGTATGAATATAGGATGCTTGTCCTTCTTGAGAAATTTGATTCATGAGTCTAAAGAGGTATTTATAGAGTTTTTTCTAAAAAAGTTTTCTTATTTACCAAGTTGACTTGGAGTGTTTGGTCAACTTTGCAGAAGATTTGAAATCCTAGAATTAATTTTGAAAATCTTCCTGTTAAGTTCGAATTTCAAAATCTTCGTGGAGTCAGTCAGTTGACTCACTCGACTAGATCATTTTTGTGTAGGTCAGTCAGCTAGACAGGTAGCTAACAACATTTTGTCTGTCCAAGAATTTATTCCAATAAATTGTCATTCGGCTGACTAAACTTAGTTCAAAAATGTCAGTCGGCTAGACAGATCAGGTGTCAGTCGGCTGACTGATCACAAGTCAAAATAGTCAGTCATCTGGATAGATTTATTCAGTATTTATATTTGTCAGTTGGCTAGCCAATCTTAGTGTGTTCTGGTCAGTCGGCTGACGAGTCCATTCTTTTGCAAAATATTTTTATTTTTGATTTTTAAACTCTAGTTTATTTGAAAGACTTAATTATAACTTTTCAAAACCATTTTCAGGGATATTTTTTTTTGAAGAACTGGTCTCTAAGTATTTGCATCCTAAAGAGTTTCATATTTCTAAATAGTATTGAATTGAAGTACTTACAAATGTCTTTCTAAACATAAACTCATTGAGCACTAAGTCTTCAAGTCTCTTGCGATTCAGCTTGACTTCAAGTCCAACTTAGCCTTTAAGCTTTTCATTTGTCTTTTATTGCTTCAATACTTTGAGTAGCTTTTACTTGATTGACTTTGATTTCCAGCTTGCTTCCATGAAAAACATTAGTGTAGTTTTACTTAATCTTGAAATAAAGTCACTTAACAACACATGTTAAAATATTCTTCATTTGTTATCATAAAAACAAGATTGAAAAGCCTAGTTAGGCCAATAATCTCCCCCTTTTTGATGATGACAAATGAGGAGCAAAGATAAAGGTTTCTTTGAAAAAGCTCTCCCTTACTATAAGCATTCTTTCAATATTTTAAGCATGTGACATCAAATACATATAGTATGTGGAAATGTTCAATATGCTCAAAGTCAAAGTCAAAGATATTCAATATTCAAATAATGTACTCAACATAACTCATCATAAGCTCAAACATTTCAATATTCTAAATACATACTTAACATACTATTCCATGTCATGACATCTTTCGATGACATGTTTGCTTTTCTCAATTTCTCCCCCTTTTGGACATCATTCAAAATAAGGGAAAAAAAATAGATCATACAAAGCAATACCAGCAAAGCAACCAAGAAGCATTTTGTCTTACAAAATATCAAATTACAGTCAAAAAGTTATAAGATTTCAAGTGGTAAGTACAAAAACATCAATTTTTAGCAGCAGGATGATCATCTACTTTTTCTTCATTCCTTTTTTCTTCCTCTTCATTTTTTTCTTCTTCATTTGAGTCTTCTTCCATGCCTTCCTTATCATCAGCCTCACTTCCTTCTATGGAGTCCTCGTCATCACTCCCATCATCACTGGTAGGAGCTGAATTGATATCCATAGGATAAGCGGTACGAGAGGAACTGGCTAAATGTTTCTCAATTTGGCTCAAATGTTCATCAAGTGAGGAGTAATTTGCCTGAAGGGAAGAAAAGTTGGTTTGGAGGGATTGAAGCTCGATTTGCATGGTTTGACTGAAAGTGGTGATTTATTGATAAAACGGATTAAACCATGCGGGAGTAGTAGTAACATGGAGTTATCGTACTTGGTTTCCACTTCCCTTTAGAATCTATCCATCCTCATACTTCTCATAACCCATTAATTTAAGAAATGTGGAATTGAAAATGTCATAATGGGTGCGTTTCACAAAGAAATCAAAAGGTGAGGATACTTGGAGTTTTGCAAAAAATTGGTTTAAGATTCCTCCATAGGGAAGGGTGACTCGTCGTGCTTCCACCCAAAATATCATCCATTGAAGCATAAGACTCGGTAAGTCTAGTTTCTTATCCTTGAACAAGCACAAGAGGACAAAGCAGTTTGCATAGAAGATATACACGTGTGATCCAACTTGAGGAAGTATATTATATGTGATGATTTTTTGTAAAATTTAAGCTTGAAGATTCAAATGTTTGTAAAGCGGAGGATTGTCAAAAGAAACAAGCTTGGTGTCTAATATGAAGGGAAGGAATTCTTTTGGAGTGAAGCCTTGTTCCAATATCTAAGAAGTACTAAAATGAGGACATTCAAAATCTCCTTTGGTGATTTTAAGGATTTTTGTAAGGGATTCGGAAATGAGAGAGATGGATTTCCCCATCACCTTGGTAGAAAGTCCGTTTTCTTCCTTAACATGATTTGTGTAGAAAATTTTAACAAGGTTTGGGAAGTGTCCCTTGGCTTGATAGAGAATAAAAATTTTCCATCCTAGGGCATCAAATACGGAAATTACATGTGGAAAATCAGATGTGAAAATGAAATATCAAGGATTTTACCTAGGAATGGATCTGTCGTGCTTAGATGATTTTGATAAAAGCTTTTGGCATGTGGATCTATGAGCCATTGCTCGATCGAAGAATCTTCAGTGGATTGAGATGAGGTGGAGGGTTTCTTACTTCGTATGGACTTGATTCTTGGCAGTTTGGAACTTTTCTATGGAAAACTGAAGGTGGATTTGCTAAGGCAGTGTTAGATTTTGGAAATGGAAGATAAGGTTTTGGTGATTTGTGGAAGAAGAGGAATTGAGGAAAGGGAGGAAAGAGAGCACAGGTGAGAACAAACCCTATGTTAGTTGGCTGACCACTCAAATGGCTTGGGATTTATAAACGATTCTAGGTTTTTTTCTTCTGTTAGTTGGCTGACTTCAGGGTCAGTTGGCTAAATGGTCTCTATTTCATAAAAATAGCTCAGTCAGTCGGCTGGGTCTTGGTTCAGGTGGCTGATTGTAACACTATTCTCATGCATTTGTTCAGTCAGTTGGCTGGGTCTTTGGTTAGTCGGCTGACTATTGATCTTATCTGAAATTTTGATTCTTTACACAATTTCTCTACTATGTAATAGGCCAAACTCTCTTCTAATTGTTATGAATCTATCTTTTGAGAGAGGTTTAGTAAAGATATCATCAGCCTATTGATCATTTGTATTGATGAATTCAAGAGTTATATCTTCTATTTTAACATGATCTCTTAAAAAATGATATCTTATGCCAATGTCCTTGGTTCTTGAGTGTGAAATAGGATTTTTAGATATGTTTATTGCACTCGTGTTGTCACACTTAATTGGTATAGTTGTGTATTTTAAATTAAAATCTCTTAATTGTTGTTTCATATATAGTGTTTGTGCACAACAACTCCCCCCTGCTACATATTCAGCCTCAGTTGTTGACAAGGTCACGAAATTTTGTTTCTTTGAAAACCAAGATACTAATGATCTTCCTAAAATGTGACATGTGCCACTGGTGCTCTTTCTATCAATTTTGCATCTGACATAATCTGCATCTGAATAGTTAATCATTTCAAAGTCGGTGTCTTTTGGATACCATAGTCTTAGTTCAATTGTGCCCAATAAGTATCTTAGGATTCTTTTTACAGCAACTTGATGAGATTCCTTAGGTGCTGATTGAAAATGTGCCCACATACGCACACTAAACATTATGTCTACTGGCTGTTAAATATACTAAACTTCTAATCATGCCTCTATAATACTTAACGTCTACAGGTTTTCCTTTCTCATCTTTATCTAGGCTAATGGAGGTACTCATAGGGGTTCCTATGGGTTTACTATTTTCCATATCGAGTTTTTTGATAATTTCTTTTATGTATTTGGATTGACTTATAAAAGTTTCATTCTTTGCTTGTTAAATTTGTAGTCCAAGAAAATAGTTTAATTCTCCCATCATGCTCATTTCAAATTCTTCTTGCATACATTTTGCAAATTCTTTACATAGATATTTATTAGTAGCACCAAATATTATATCATCTACATAATTTGAATTAAAAGTATGTCATCTTTTTTTATTTTAATGAACAAAATACTATCAATTTTTCCTCTTGAAAACCCCTTTCTCTATTAGAAATCCACTAAGTCTTTCATACCAAGCCCTAGGGGCTTGTTTTAACCTATACAAAGCTTTAGTTAGTTTAAACACATAATTAGGATTTGCTATATCTTTGAATGTGGGAGGTTGTTCAACATATAAGAAGGCAATTTTAACATCCATTTGGTATAACTTAAATTCTTTGTAGGAAGTATAAGCTAATCCTTATAGCTTCCATTCTAGCTACAGGAGCAAAGGTTTCATCATAGTCTATCTTCTTGGTTATACCCTTTAGCTACAAGTCTAACTTTGTTTCAAATGACTATACCATTTTCATCATTTTTGCTTCTAAATACCCATTTAGTTCCAATGATTGAGTGATTTCCAGGTTTGGATACGCCATGCTTTACTCTTTTCACATTGATTTAATTCTTCTTGCATAGAAATTATCCAAGAGTCATCTTTAAGGACTTCTTCAACATATTTAGGTTCATATTGAGATAGGAATGCATAGTGATTACATAGATTCTTTAAAAAATATCTAGTAGTTACACCTCTAGATGGTTCACCTATAATTTGATCTCGAGGGTGATTTCTTAGATACTTTGTCTCTCTTGGTAATTCAAGATTTTTTATAGGTTTATCTCTTGAGGTTTCTTCATTTTCTTCTTTTTCTTCCTTAATTTCTAGATCATCCTTTTTTTTTTTTGAAAATATCATGCTTTTCTTCATTTTTGACTTCTTTTGAAAAAAGATTTGATTCATCAAAGTTTACGTGAATTGATTCAATGATGGTTAGTGTTCTTTTGTTATAAATCCTATAGGCCTTACTATTTGTAGAATATCCTCGGAAAATTTCTTCATCCGATTTAGCATCAAATTCTCCTAAGTCATCTTTGTTATTGAGAACAAAACACTTACACCCAAAAACATGGAAGTAAGTTATGTTAGGCATTCTTCCTTTCTATAATTCATAAGGTGTCTTGTTTTGGCTTGTTCTATTAGAAACCCTATTAATTACATAGCAAGGTGTATTTAAAGCTTCGGCCCAAAAATACTTGGGTAAGTTATTTTCATTTAGCATAGCTCTTGCCATTTCTTGAAGGGTTCTACTTTTTCTATCAACAACTCCATTTTGTTGTGAGGTTCTAGGTGCTAAAAAGTTAATGGCTTATACCATGATCATTGCAAAATTTTTCAACGTTCTTATTTTTAAACTCTCTTCCTTGGTCACTTCTTAGGTTTGAAACATTGTAACCTTTCTCATTTTGAAGTTTCTTGCATAGAATTATTAGCAAATCACAAGCTTCATCTTTGTTAGCTAAAAATAGTACCCATGTGTATCTAGAGTAGTCATCAACAATCACGAAGACATATTGTTTTCCTCCTAAGCTTTGAGTTCTAGTAGGTCCAAATAAGTCTAAGTGTATGAGTTCTAGGAGTTTACTAGTTGATATATGTTTCTTTTTTTAAAACTTGTCTTGATTTGTTTTCCTAATTGGCAAGCATCACAAATTTTATCTTTGGTAAACTTAGTATTAGGCAAGCCCTTTACTAAATTCTTTTTAGAAAGCTTGGATATAAGGTCCATGCTAGCATGTCCTAATCTTTTATGCCAAAGCCAACTGGTAGCCAAGCAAGTTACCTCTTGAGAAATTAGGCTATCAAGGTTTATGCAATACACATTATTCATTCTATGTGTTGTGAATGATATTTCATGATCTTTAAGATTTTGTATTATACATTTGTCTTTCTTAAAGATTATTTCAAATACTTTGTCACTAAGTTGACTAATACTTAATAGATTATGCTTTAGACCGTCCACTAGCAAAATATCATCAATAGTGAGTGAGGAATCTTTACCTATTTTACCAGTTTCGATAATTTTGCCTTTTGCGTTGTCACCAAAGGTTACATATCCTCCATCCTTTTGAGTGTGAGAAGTGAACTTTGATTTATCTCCTATTATATGTCTTGAATATCTGCTGTCCAAGTACCATTTTTCTTTAGATGGAGTGGACCTAAAGCAAACCTACAAGAAATGATTTATGTTGTTACTTTTGGAACCCAAACTTTCTTAACTCTCTTTAAGTCTTGTCTAGTTTTAGAGTTTATCTTCCATTCATTTTTCACTTTGATGTATTTTTTCTTGAGTGGACAATTAAACATTATATGTCCTTTATTTTTACACATGTAGCAAGTAGTATGCTCATAAATATTTGTCGATGAAGTACTTGCATTGTGTTTAGATTGATTTACAAAATATCCCATAAACAAGTTTTTCTTTCTTTTGTTTGGTATTCCATTGTAACCAATTCCCTCTTTATTGTTAGCCATCCTTTGTTGTCCTACCATTTTTTCAAAGTTTTCTTTACCTTTGATAAAGTTGTAAATAATCTTTTCCTTATCTTGAATTGAGTTTTTAAGATAAATTATTTCTAGTTCTTTCTTGCCATCTTCATCACTTGAGACTTTACTAATTTTTGAGACATGTCATTTACTTTCTTCTCAAGCTCAACAATTTTTAAGTCCTTCTCTTTTTGAACAATTTTGGAAGATTCAAGCTGATTTCTAAGTAATTCATTTTGTTGTTTCAAGATTATGTTCCTTTTTGAGACCTTGATAAACTTATTATGATTCATCACATGAATCTTCTGAGAAGGGGTAATAAGAGTTTACCTCTTCGTTATGTGCCATGAAGCACATGTTTGCCACTTCTTATTCGCTGGATTCGCTCTCCAATTCACTTGGACTTGTGTCATCCTATGTTGCTTTCATTGCAGGCTTCTTTTTCTTCTTTTCCTTCTTGAGTTGAGGGCAGTTTGGCTTGATGTGTCCGGCCTTTTTACAGTGATAACAAGTGGGACGTTCATTTTTGCTCTTGTATTTCTTTTTACTATTTTCACCTTTTTTTCAGTTTTCAACCCTCTGAATTTTCTAGTGTATTTCTTATTTCTTTTGAAGAATTTTCCAAGTCTTCTAGTTATGAAAGCTAATTCTTCATCGTCTAATTCATTGGAGTCATTATGTTCTTCACTTGAATGTTCTTTCAAAGCTTTTAGAGCTATAGACTTCTTATTTTTATTTTTAGTGTTTCTTTCTTTTATAATCATTTCGTTGGTCAGAAGTGGTCCTATGAGTTCATCTAATGAGGTTGTTTTAAGGTTTCTACCTTTTGTTATGGTTGGGGCTTTCGGTTCCCAAATAGGTGGAAGTGCTCGTAAAATTTTGCGATTCATCTCATAGGTGGAATATGTTTTTTCCTAAGGCACTTAGTGAGTTTATGATATGTGTGAACCTAGTGTACATGCTTGTAATGGTTTCATCAGAATTCATCCTAAAAACTTCGTATTCATTAGTCAACATATCAATTCTACCATCTCTAACATCTACTGTGCCTTCGCAGGTTACTTCTAATTTATCCCAAATTTCTTTTGCAGTTTTATGTGCCATCACTCTATTGAATTCGTTAGCATCAAGTGCACAATATAGGGCGTTTATTGCACTAGAGTTAACTTGCAGCATTTTGTGATATGTTTTGGTCATCTCCTTTTCTTCCTTAGGTACTTATTTTCCATCCACTAGTTTAGTAGGGATTAGGTTACCATTTGTGAGAACCTTCCATGCCTTCCAATCCATTGTTTGAAGGTAGATTCAGATACGTTGTTTCCAAAAGGTGTAATTGAGTCTACAAAAAATGGGTGGTCTAGTTGAGGTTTGACCCTCACCAAAGGGAGCTACTCCTAATTGTGCCATCTAGATCTTTATATAGTTTTTGATTAAGATTTACTATAACGAGGCTCCGATACCAATTGAAAACTAAGGTGTAGCCCAAGAGGGGGGGGGGGATGAATTGGGTTATTAAAATTTCTTTTAAATCGTTTTATGAATTTTTAACCTTTTATAATTCTTTCAAAGATATCTTGACTTCTTGTTGATTTAGAAATCACACAAAGGCTTAAGTCTTTTATTCAATCCACAACCACAACACAAATAAACAATCAATCAACTACTCAAACCAATCAACCACAATATAAGTAACCAATCAATATATGCTTTGCAATTCTTTTGGCAATATTCATCTTGATTGTTTGCAGCCCTGTGTATATGAATTTGTAAGCCCTGTAGAGCATAGTTGGCCTTTCAATTGATAATCAAAATAACATCCAATCACTCTTTTCAAAATAAGTATTCAAATAAACCTTTAGTTAATAGGTTTTGGGTTGTTAACCAATCAACGTACTCCCTTACGGTTTTTGTAAAGTATTGATTAACCAACGTACTCCATTTTGGTTTCCGCAAGCCCAAGAACAAATTAAACTTTGGTTTATTTAATTTCCAACACATGTTGTTTTTGTGATTGAGAGAATTACAACATCCACATAGTATATATTTTTGCTGGAATTTAAAGAGAATAAGGGAAAGAGAGTGACACCGGTGTTTTTATGAGGTTCGGCTTATCCTTAGCCTACATCCTCACCTTAGTCTAACCACCTAAGGATTCCACTATACCTGTTCCTTTCTGAGTGGAACAAAACCATTACAAATGACCTCTTTTTCAGGAAGAGAAACCCCTCCAAGTGACAGCCCACGCTTGGTCGAACGATTCAGATCAATCTTGAATTGTCAAAGAACTACTAAATAGAAATAAGAATCAAAGGTTCTTTCTTATAGATAGAGAAAACGTAGTTGCAAATCAGAACCAAGGCATAAGCAATTTCGTAGAGTTCTCCCAGCAAGGATATGAGCAAGTATGGACTTTTGGAGAGTATCAACATAGGATGCTTTTCTTGCTTGAGCAATTTGATTCATGAGTCGAAAGAGGTATTTATAGAGTTTTTTCTAAAAAAATTTTCTTATTTACCAAGTTGACTTGGAGTGTTTGGTAAACTTTGTAGAAGATTTGAAATCGTAGAATTAATTTTGAAAATCTTCTAGTTAAGTTCGAATTTCAAAATCTCTGTGGAGTCAGTCGGCTGACTCACTCGACTGGGTCATTTTTGTGTAGGTCAGTCGGCTGCACAGGCGGCTGACAACATTCCATTTGTCTAAGAATTTATTCTAATAAATAGTCATTCAGTTGACTGAACTTAGTTCAAAAATGTTAGTCGGCTAGACAGATCAGGTTTTAGTTGGCTAACTAATCACAAGTCAAAATAGTCAGTCAGCTGGACAGATTTATTCAGTTTTATATTTGTCAGTCAGCTAGCCAATCTTAGTGTGTTTTGGTCAGTCGGCTAACGAGTTCATTCTTTTTCAAAATATATTCATTATTTATTTTTAAACTATAGTTTATTTGAAAGACTCAATTATAACTTTTCAAAATCATTTTCAATGATATTTTTTTTTGAAGAACTGGTCTCTAAGTCTTTGCATCCTAAAGAGCTTCATATTTCTAAATAGTATTGAATTAAAGTAATTACAAATGTCTTTCTAAACATGAACTCATTGAGCACCTAGTCTTCAAGTCTCTTGAGATTCAGCTTGACTTCAAGTGCCACTTAGCCTTTAAGCTTTTCATTTGTCTTTTAGTGCTTCAATTCTCTGAGTAGCTTTCATTTGATTGGCTTTGATTTCCAACTTGCTTCCATGACAAACATGAGTGTAGTTTTCACTTAATCCTGAAATCAAGTCACTCAACAACATATGTTAAAATATCCTTCATTTGTTATCATCAAAACAAGATTGAAAAGCCTAGTTAGGCTAACAGAAACCTTGTTTAAATTCATGTAATTGTTGTTAACTGCACTCATGTTTGATAATTTTGACTTTGCAAGAAATATATTAGTAAAGATATCAGTTGAAGCAAACTTTACATATGGGTTGGAAACTTCTTGATGTGTCAAGAATGAAAAAAAAAATAAAGAATGCCGAGAAGAAAAGAACATGCACAAGAGAATTCTTAGTTATAGAATTATTATAAGACAAAGTGTGACATATGTTTTGAAAGAAAAGAATGAGTGGCTCTGAGTAATGCAAAATCATTTTAAGTGACATATTTTGTGCAAGGATCTTAAGCATAAGGATGCTCCATATTGTTCAACAAGAAATCTGTGCTTTAAATTTCTTATTGAATTTATCTTATTAGCTTTGTAAGTTTCACATTTTCACTAGTTAACTAGATTCTTTCATCTTTTGGGTTGACTTAGTAAATAAGTCTAAGATGATGTGAATGGTGTAATCCCAAGAGGGGGACTGAAATAAATATTTAAATTTTTTTTCCTAGGTTAGGCGTGTTCAATTTTAAACCACAGTTAGTATTTCACAACCTGTAGTCTATCTAAGCAATTACCAATTCCACAGATATTGACATATGCGAATATCTAAATCATACACAGCAGTTTAAATTAGATATGCAAGTGCGGGAAAGTAAAGAGTATAAGGAAGAGAATAACACATTTATTTTTATTGAGGTTTGACCAATCCAACCTACATCCCCGCCTCAAGCTAACCAGTAAGAGGATTCCACTATTTGCTCACTTAACCGGGTGGAGCGACACCATTTACAATACTCCTTATTAGGTAGAGTCTCCTCGGTTAACTTACGGGTGAAGCCAAACCAGTTCTCTTTACGAGGCGGAGTCTCCTCAACTCAATTCACTAGGTTGAGCCAAAGTGGTATCTCCTTACAAGGTGGAGTCTCCTTAATTCACTTATTGGGGTAAAACCAAATCTCCTTACGAGGTGGAGTCTCCTTAGCTCACCTAACCGGGCTAAAGCCAAATGAGTACACCTTTCAGGACGGTGTATTCCTCTTTAGGCCACGCCTGGAATACAAAGATAATAAATTTTGTGTACAAACAAAGTGCTTCTCAAATGAGCAGGTGTGTACAATTTGAACTTCTAAAATGCACTGTCAGATGATATGAGTTTAAGCTCAGTAGAGTATGGGCATTTTTCTCAAAATAATTTTGCTATCTTTGAAAATTATATATATATGATAGAATCAAAGATTTAACCCCAAAAATATTTCTCCAAAAATTATTTTTCAATAAGTGTAGGAGAACCTAAGGCTTTGCTTTCAAAATTATTTTCTCAAGAGCAAAACTAAGAGACATTTCAAGCAAAGATATGTAGTTGAAAATATGGTCACGGTTCTCTTAATTTACCCAAATATTTTCCCAAAGATGATAATCAAAAATATAGTTCAAGGGATGGTAGAGTTTTTTCTCAAAAAGATTTTTACAATAAAAACACAATGAGCTTTTGAATCTTAGAATGGATGTGCAAAGATCCACAAGCTATAACAAGTTTCCCCAAAAATATTTATCAAGAAAATATGTGGGAGAAACTCAAAGTTTACTCTCAAAAAGGATTTTCAAAATACAAGATTAAGAGAGAGTAAATGCTTGGGATGATCAAAATAAATGCTCTCTTAAGAAAATATTTCAAAGGAAAAAGAATAAGAGAGTATGAGTTAAAGCACAAAAATATTTTGGGAGGATTTACAATCTAAGCATTAGTTTAAAAAATGAGTAATGATGGGCTATTTATAGACTACTCCCAAAATATGACCGTTAGGGACATATGGGCATTTCTTATTTTGTTTACTAAAAAATTAATTGGGTTTAAGAGCTGAAAAATTCAAAAACTTGAGAGGTTTGGTCGACTGGTGAAGGCGCCGGTCGGCTGGCCTCATTGTATTTTCAAAAAGTCAAAAAGGTTTGGTCAATTGAGGGAATCCAGTCCGCTAACCTTAGGTGATTTTCCACCCTTTATAGGTTCAATTGGCTGCCTCAAAAGTCAAGCGTCTGAGTGAATAGTGTCGGTCGACTGGAGCTGTTTTATTCTAACTTGGTCGGTCGGCTAAGGCTTTAGAAACCTAGCCCAAAACTAAGGTCGGTTGACTGGGCATTTTAAGAAAACCATGGTTGATCGGCTGAGTTGGTCGGTCGACTAAGTCATTTAAAACTTGAGAAGGCCGGTTGACCGAGGCCTTTACAAAACATGAATTTTAGCCCCATTTTTCCTCAAGATAATTTGAAAAACCTTGTGTGAGTTTAGCTTTTATGAAAAGGGTTTTCAATGAAAGTTAAGGTGCTTTAAGTTCAGTCTATGATCTTTTAAGCTTTCATTCACATCATGCAAGAACTACATTATTAAGGACCAAATATGAACTAAATGCATTGCAGTTTAAAATATATGTCTTATTTTTTTTTGCTCTTCTGTCTTCATGGAATACGCCAAGATGAGATGGTCTTTAAGTCCTTAATGGCTTCCATGTCTCCTTTACCTTATGTGTATGTTGAATTATAAACATGTTCACATACTAAATGCACACATAAGATACTTGTACTTTTTTAGCATTAAAATAGGGATTGTATTCAAAAAGTCCACAATCTCTCCCTTTTTGATGATGACAAACACATACGAGCAAAATGAGTTAGGTCTGAAAAGGTTTTCCCTAATAATATGCATAATTTTAAATCATAGACATTTTAGCTCTAGCATATCAAGAAAGAAGACAACAAATTAATCATGCATTTAGTTATGACATTTAAAGTACAGATACATGATGCTTGCAACTCAGATATTTAATGTCATTAACATTTTAAAAAAAATATAAGAAGTATAAAAGATTTTGACATTTTTCTCAGAAATTTCTCTCCTCATTTTGGCATCAACAAAAGGGTTAAGTATAAAAGTATTTGTTCATTTTAAAAGAAACCTTAGCTTGAAAAAATAACTCTCCCTCATTTTGAAATAAATTTTATTTTTCTTAGAAAACTCTCCCCCTTTTTAGTATGAGATTTGGGCATAGAAAAAAAATTATAAAATTGTTTTAAAACTTTTGGCAATTTTGCACAAAAAATAGTTTAACTGGTCATTTAAGATAAAAATGACATGATAGAAAAGGTCAAATCAGAAATATTCTAAAACCATTGCAATTTAAACATTACACAAGACCTGCAAAAGATTGGAATTCAAAGAACGCGACATATGATAGCAAGTGTAGGTTTGAGCATAAATTCAATTTAACAGTTTGCATGCATTTTCATTTATAATCAACGAACTAGTTATGCAACTTATAAAAAATTAGTATTTTGAAACTTCATGACTCAAGATTTAAAAAAAAAGATAGCATAAGTCATGAAAGCATTTAATCATACAGGCAAGATATAAGACATATTCCAGTTTAACAACACTTCTTGCCATAAAACAACAAAAATAAAAAATATTTCCCCCTTTGAAATTATAAAAAAGTGTTGGGGACTATGCTTGCTGAAAAAAAAAAAAAACTTTAATATGACGCTTAACCAAGGAATATTTTTATGGTTTAGTGTTAAAGGGCACTCCAAAATATAGCCAGAAAAATAAACCATATAGATCTAAAAGATATATCTGAAGATTAAAACAAGATCATATGGCAAAGCATATGATTGTGGCAAAAACCACGTATTTCAATTTTACTTTAATACACATGCCACAATATGTTCAATAGAGATCTAAGCATAAAAAAAAATGTTGGTGAGCATAACAAGATAGAAATTTATTTTTAGATATAATGAGCTGCTTATACGAATCAAGGATTAATTCCATTAAATATACCAAATAGTATAAGCAATCATTTTAATGCAACTATATTGGATATCTATCAAGGCATTTTATCATTTGACCAGTATAGTCTTCCTTATAGAACACACATGCATCTGAAAATATATATTAAGGCATTCTATAACTTTCATGAACCTTAAAACACTCCATATCTAATCATAAAGCTTTTAAAAATCTAGATATGATGTTCAAGGTTTTTCAATATTCAAAAAGTAAACACGTATGATGCATATAAGTCATTTTTGCTCTTTCTCTGAGAATGGAGCTCAGCTCCCCTATATGTTCTCATGCATGCAATTTCTAATCAAGGATGAAGTTCAATTATCCATTCTTTTATCATTCGCTCATCCTTTCAAAAATATTTTAACATGCATTTTATTATAATCATCTTAACGCATGTTTTATGGGTTTTGAATATATTTGGGAAAAATCTAACAAAATTTTGGCAGCATGCTGTCTATAAATAGGACATTTCCCAAATATACATGCGCTAAAACCTGATTGTTTTCAGCAAATAATTCATTTCAAGCATACAACAACCTAAATCCACTACCAACATGCAATTCAAAATTCTGCATCAGCTATGTAGTTTGTGTTCTAGATTAAGCATGCAATCTAGTAGTCAATAACAATTCATACAACAAATAAACCATCTATCAAATAGATTTACTTCATTTAGTACATTATGGATAGTAATCTACAATGTTGTTCACGTAAACAATATGAGCATAAAATATAAATATGAGAGTATTTAATTTATAGAACTATGAAGATAATGCTCCCCTTGAGTTATGCATTCTACTCATTTTATACATTTTTCATTCTTTTCAAATTTTTTGCCAAGTGCCAAGTGCCTTGGATTTTCAATGATTTATACTTGACTTGGATACCTAGGCTTAGTGGATCAAAAAGTCACAATGAATATTTCTTCAGGGTTATAAGTCTACCTTGCCTCTTTTTATTTTATTTTATTTTATTTTGTTTTATGAGTTTCAATGTGTGAGAGGCACCATATCAAATGGCTTACAATTTTAACTGCATGTGCATAGGTCTCTTGAAATTTATGCATCCATCTACATTGAAACCTAATGCAACCATCTTAGCCATTTAATTTTTTCTAAGTATATAAAGCTCTAATTGATTAGATTTAAGGACAAGAGCTTATAAAGTGAACAAGAATAAATACCTTTAAAAGTTAAAACACTATTAAGTTCAGAAGAGTATTTAGAAGTGAGCACAAGTAGACAATATTCAGAATATTTTCATCCTAGCAAATATGTCCTAACTGCTTAGGCAAAGAATATATTAGGAGTATATGAACTTTCTTAAGCATAGCTCTTTGGAGACTTCATATTTACCACAGCTGGAGGGTATCCTTTGATTATGATTACCATTTTGAGCAAGGATACTAACTGAGGAATAGGTGAAACCTTACCGAATATGATCATGGTTTGGTAAAGTTTTCCTATGGAGGAGATGAACCAAAGTTAGGGAATTTTTACAATTTAAGCACAAAGAGAATATTTTGATTAATCTAGATGAAGAATTTAAATCCCTTAGTGGATGCTCCTAATTTGATTAAAGAAGGATATCTTTTAATTGAGCACTTAATAGATATGGAATTTATGATCAGTAGTGCTTAAGCCTAGAGTGATGACTAAAATTTTTATTAGGCATTTAAGGCTTTCTAGATGAGTTTAGGATAAGACACTTAGATAGTAAGATTCATTTCCTAAAAATCAAACTTGTGCAATGGACAGAGTATGCTTAACTTTAGATATTCATATTTGAGCATGAGTTAAGCATTAAGAGTTATTTACCATCCAGGAATACTTTTGTCCATTGGGAAGTGGGTTTATCTTCAAGCATGCTTCTGAGATTTTATTCAAGATATGATAATTCATGTTAGTTATCTCAAAAATACAAGGTTCCAGACATTTTAGCTAGTTATTATCTCAACCTTTACTTTGAACTAATTAGAGGAATTATGTGGATTATGTGGAGACTGACGTCTTACTCAAGCAGAGATTACTACATTCCTTTTTAGTTCAAAGCTTCCATGTCATAGCCAATAATTTCATATTTTAACCAATTATTATTATATGCATTAGGTTCAGACAGGATATATTACTTGGATTTTTTGTATTAGCTTGATTTTATGAAGTTCTTAATATACAAAAATGTAATGAATGCATATACTGAGATTAAACATTTTAGGCACAAACCACTTCCTAAGCCTTTAGTCATCACAACCTCTTAAACTAATCCTAAGATCTAAGTAAGAATAATGTGATTATGTAATACCTATTGGAGATCCCATTCTTCCTTTGGTCCTACGAGGTTTGCCTTCATGACAACCCATGCCATCTTTTTTATCCATGCCTCTAGCACTTTTACATAGACAAGTAAACCTAGCGTGCCCTTTCTTTTTATAATATAAGCAAGTATTATGTATATGTGAAGAGTTTTGCTTATATCTCCTATTTCTATTTGATGAGGCATAAGAGTGGCTATGGGAATTAAAAGATGAATCCTTTTTTAATGATTTAATTCTTTTAACTCCTAAGGGTTTCCTTGAATCATCCTTTTTACTTGTGAATTTGAAAATCATTTTAGGATAATATTTAGTTTTTCTTTGTAAGCAAATGATTTTCAAAACCTTCACAATTCTTTTCTTTTCTAAGGTGACATGATATTCTTTTAGTTCTTCTAATTACTTTGCCAACCTTCTATTCTCATTTTTCAAAAATGTTTTCTATTTAGATATCCTGACTAGAAACTTATGTATTTTAAATGAAGTATTTTCTAGTTTATAGTGAAAAATAAACATCATATGAATCATTTAATAAAGGAGATTTACCTCCTCCTCGATTAAACCACTTAGCCCCATGATTCACCACTACTAGATCATTTGAGCATGATTCTTCAAGTGGTGGTCTCTTCTTTCTTAGACGCTCCATATCTCTTTTCTAACTCATCCCATATATCTCTTGCACATTTACATGCCATAATTTTATATAAAATATTAGAATCTAAAGCACAATATAATAAGCCTATGGCATATGAATTTGCATACATTAAGCTAGTATCATTTTCATTCATTAGAATACAATTCCTTTAGCTATCACCTACTAGACCCTCCAATCAATTGATTTTTTAAATATGCCCATTTTCTGTTTCTACATGGTGTAATCAACACCACAAAACACTGGAAGCTTAGAACAAGACCGTCCCTCATTGAATGGGGATACACCATATTAAGTCATTGCGATCATTAACACAAGCGGTTAAACTTTTTGCAACGAGGTTTTGATACCAATTGATGTCAATGGTGTAATCCCAAGAGGGGGGAGGGGTGAATTGGATATTGGTTAGGCGTGTTCAATTTTAAACCACAGTCAGTATTTCACAACCTAGGGTCTATCTAAGCAATTACCAATTCCACAGATATTGAGATATGCGAATGTTTAAATCATACACAACATTTTAAATACATGCAAGTGCAAAAAAGTAAAGAGTATAGGGAAGAGAGTAACACATTTATTTTTATCGAGGTTTGGCCAAACTAGCCTACTGACTCGTTCTGAGTTATGCTTCCAAGTGCAGAAGTGTCAAGTTGTATCAAGGATGAGTCCAGGATCGTATTCCACAGGGACCACTGAGTATCAAAGTATTTGTGAAAGTTTAGTGAAATCTTGTTGCTGTAAAATATGAGTTTAAAATCTTTTTGGTCTTTTATGATTTTGAAAACAGTAAACAAAGAGGAAGAAGCTTGAGTAAACTATCAAAATGAAACTGAAATTTTATCAATTCTCCAAAAATGTAAACCTACTAACGCAATCAAATTAAACAGATTAACTGAAACAATTTACCAAATACTCGGGTTACGGGTCAATGTCTGCTTGCTTCCACCATTTACTAATTTCCTAGGCCTTACTCCTCTTCTTGTTAATCCAATCAAGGCATTAATAAGATGAAATTTTGTCACTAAAGATCGAGTAAATTGGCCACATCCAAACGAAAGAAAATAAAAACTCTTATTACGCATCAACCGAATATCGTGTAAATAAGTTGATTAAAATCCTAGATTAAATCAAGGTTTTGATGTGCCTAACGTCAACAACAAAACAAGAAGCAAGAGCTAGCGATTTATCAACAATCCCTTCAATTTTCGATTTTAACTAAATAAAAGTTTAACAATGATATCATAGGATAACTAATAAACCATGAAACGCAAACGACATCAACCCACACCCCGAGTTACCGAACTTAGCCACTCATGCTTGCAATAAAAAAAACAAGTATGGAAATCCTAGTTCACTTAAGGAAATACCTAAACACGCATTATTAAAGATGGAAACTACAAATAAGGAATTAAAAACACCCAATGGAAACTAAACTCAACACACACACGCGTAATAAAAATTGAATCTTTAACTGAATAAGAGTTCTAACCAAAACTAATCTAAATTCTTCAAATTTAACAATAACATCAATTAAAAGCCAAATAGATAAGTAAAAATTAAACTTCACTAAAATAAATTAACATCACTTAACACTCATTCATATAATCTTTTCAAAACTCTAAATAAAAACCAAATAAAGAAGGAAAAAAAAACAATATCCTGCTGTAATTTAAAATAAAAGAAAGAAAAGAGCATAGGAAAGAAGAGAGAGAGAGAGAGAGAGAGGGCCATGGCAGCAGATGTAGCTGCTGTGTGTGGCTTGGACAGCAGTTGTGGAATTGCAGGCAGGGAAGTGGAGCTGCTGAGGTTGAGGTTGTGTTGATGTCGCAGTCTGAAGGAGAGTGGAGCAAAGGCTTGTGCTGGAGAGGTCTTGGGTCTTCACGGCAGCAGGTGGCTGGAAATCTGGAGCAGCAACAAAGGGAAACAGCATAGCAAAACAAAAGGGCAGCAGTGGTGGCCTTCCTTCAGCAGTTGCAGCAGCTGTGTGTTCACGGGCAGAGGGAGTTGCAGCAAGGGAGCAGGGAAGCAAGGGGAAGGGAAGAGATAAGAGAAAAGGGAAAAAAAACAAAGAACTAAAAGGCTGGAAATACAAGAGAGTAGAAGAAAAAAAATAAATAGAGGAATAAAATGGGAGAATGGGCAAAAGAGAGAGCAGAGAACAGCTAGGAAAAGAGAAGGAACAGGGGAAGAGAAGGAGAAGAAGAAGAAGAAGAAGAAGAGAGGAGAGGAGAGGAGAGCCCTCACGGGCTGCCTTTTAAAAGAAGGAGGAGGAAGAGAATATTTATAGGGGATGGGGAAAAACCCTATGGCCCGGATTACCCAACCCGACCCGGCCATGCATGGCCGGGTCACATCAAATACCCATTCATATATATTTTTTTTTTCTCATTTTATTTGTTCTCTGTTCGTCGCAAATTCTTCTCTTCTGAAGCTCGTATCTCACAAAACTCAAAACACAAAAGTTGTAGATAATCCTTTCCTCTTTCTCCAGAAATTTGAATCGTATCAATCGGAGCTTGGACGGAAAAGTTATGTATGAAATACGAACAGGTGTCGGTTTTGATTCCAGGGAATTTTCCTGCGACAAAAAAAATTACCAAAACTTCATAAATAGTGCAATAAAGTTCAAGAATGATGATTTTGGCATTTTATTAAAATATTAGACAATTTTGGACATTTAATTAAAAATATAAACCGAAAAGCCCGAGTTAAGATGCCCAATTAAGCAGTTTTGACCCGTAATCACACCCCCCAACTAACGTTTTGCTAGTCTCTAGCAAATGACGTGAATGAATCTCAGGGTGGTGTCTACAACTACAAACTCTAATAATCATGAAATCAATGCACATGCGATATAACTATACCACTTCACATACAAAAAACATAACTGAATTTCACACAAGCTCGTTCATATTCAATGCACACGACTCCAAAGCACGTCACTCATGCAAGTTTCATCGTTTATATGTGATTTGAGAGTAGTATACTCACATGAAGTTAATCAATGGCACATTCAGAGTTAATGCAATCATATAAGTTCGAGTATAAACAGATAAACTCTCGAGGTGTGTGTGATGCGTGTGACTCAGTACACCTAAGATGCCAGTGGACACCTACAGAACGGTTGCTTTGACTCGGCCTAACTGGTATACCCTCAAGAACACTCAAAGAAAATGGGTTCACTCATCATATGTGAGGAGGAGTGTCGCGATCAAACATCCCACATATTAAAAGGAACAACGCTAAGTATATGGAGTGGACTAGTCTGGAAAGGATCTAGCCTATCTATGAGGTGTCGGGTCCTTCACCCTAGCATCTTCTCACCTACTCGCCATATCCAACTGAGACCACCCTAGATCAACTTATTCACAAACTTGTCGTGAACACATTTGAGGCATTAACTGGTTGAAGACTCTTCGTACGTAGAGAACATGTGTTGTGTCCTTGACTTTTTGTGATATTTCTGTGGAGCAGACATTAGCATTTCATTTCACGCGCATTTTTATTTCTTATCCTTTCTTCTGCTCATTTTTCATTTTCTGTCTTTTCTTGATCAATTAGGACAATCATAACACTTCTTTTGTAATCTTCAAACAATCAATGGGAATTGAGCTCGAATAGTGGTCTATGAACTAAGTTTATCTCTAGGAGTGGCTCAGCTTTCATATCTTGAGTAGGCTACAAGACCTAGGTTTCTATCTCCCCACTAGAAGTCACCTCTAGGCTAGCAAATCAAAACATAGACTAGTGTACAAGGAATCATCCAGAAAAAAATTGAGTTCCATGAACTCTTATTTGATATTAAAGCTTAAAAGGACGATAATAGCTCAAGAATATCTCACAAGATGTCATAGTCTCCACAGGTGTTCTCTTGATGCTCACAAGGAACCCTAAATGCAATGAATCACGTAATTGTGTTTATTTATCCTCGTGAGATGCATGTAGATACAGGAAATTATATAGCCAAATTAACACGAATGTACTACCAATCAATTATTCATGGAGTCATAAAATCATATAAAGAGAAACTACGCATAAATGACTCAAGTGTGTAGTTCTTAGGTTATATGCAGGTATGTGAAGGGTACGAATCAATTTTAAGCATAGCATAGTGCAATGTAATTCCTTCAGTACTCCTCCTTTATTTCTCTTTTTTTTTTTCTTTTTTTTTTCTTTTTTTGATTTTTTTTTGTTTTTTTAAATTAAAAAAAACCGGTACGTGTACGTGCATAGTGTCACATGCAAATGCTCACCCCCCAACTAAAATGGAACATTGTCCTCAATGTGAAAGCATAGAGGAAATAGAAAAACTGTGCACGGGAAAAGTGGGGCGTACCTGGATGAAGAAATAATGGAAAAGGAAAACTGAACTAAAGGAAATTGTACCTATCAATAAACTAAAAATAAGACATAATGAAACAAAATGAAAACAAAGGAAAGCAAAACGTCACAGTGTGTCTGGAGGAGGCTCGGGAGGAATTTCGTCTGGTGGGTGCAGATTTATAAATTGAACTAGCGAATCTCCAAATTTGAGTCGCCATACTGCATCAGCTTTGTTATCTGCACAAAAGTTATCTATGAATAAATCAATACTTTCCACAATATCAGACAACACATTTTCAAATTGTCTTTCTTGGTTTAACAAAAAAGGATCCTTATCCAGTATAGTTTCCAGGAAATATACTTCTTTAAGAACTGGCATTTGAGGAAAAGTTTTCGGAACAATTACCTTTGGTTCTTCAGAAGCATCAACATTAAAATTTGTACCTGGATCCATGAAGGTTAAAGTCTCACCATTCTGCTCAACTTCTTCATTTAGTGCACCAGTCACCCTACCATAGCTGGGATTTGCTTCGACATTGCACTCATTGACATTTGCTTCAATATAGGATGACGGTTCCATGATTGCAATCTGTACTTGAGTATCTGGCTGGGCTTGAAATTGGGATTCAACTATCTCCAAAGCATTCAATAACGTGTTCAGCCTAGTCAATTCGGTGCTTATCTCGTTGATGGCTTGAGAAGTTTGAGAGTTGATCACATTTTGGCTTGCCATGAACTATTGCAAGCTAACGGTTAGCTGCTGTATGGAATCATCCATTTCCCTTCTTTGCATTGGAGGAGGCTGATTTGCCAAGTAAAAGGGTCCTGAGTCTTGGCCAGATGTTGTATAAGGAATGTATTGACTTTGTTCCTGGGGAAATGGCTCCACTTGGTCATTTGTCCAACTGAAATTTGAATGACTTCTACAACCTGCATTGTAAGTATCAGAATAAGGTTCATAAGAAATCTCAGAAACCATATACACCGGGTTAGACTGATCAAGCAAAACTTCCTTAAGAGCAGGAATAGTTGGACATGCATCAGTCGCATGCCCTGGATCCTCACATATGCTGCATTTTTTAGAAGATGATGGTAAAACATGCATTTCATTTACCTCCTTAAGCTCAATGGAATCTAACCTTTTGGACAACAATGCAAGCTTAACATTCAAATCATCAACTTCTTCCAATTGATACTTACCACCCCCACTAATACATTTTTGCTTTTCAGATCTATCATACACATTAGAGACAACCCAAGATTGAGCGTTTTCAGCCAAATAATCAAAATAGTCAAAAGCTTCTTCAGGCTCTTTATTGAAAAACTCACCATTACACATTGTTTCCACAAATTGCCTCATCTTTGGTTGCAACCCCTCATAGAAAAAACTGATGACCCTCCAATTCTCATACCCATGGTGAGGACATACATTTAAAAGGTCCTTGAAACGTTCCCAACATTGATAAAATGTTTCCACATCCTTTCGGCAAAAATTCATGATTTGTCTTTTCAAAACATTAGTTCTTTGCATGGGAAAAAATTTCTTTAAAAACTCAGTTTGCATTTCTTGCCAAGTCCCAATGGATCTTGGCCTTAAGGAATAAAACCAGGCTTTTGCCTTATCTTTTAAAGAAAAGGGAAACAATTTCAGTCTTATTACCTCTTCAGTGCATGTTCTATCCATGAATGTGGCACAAACTTCTTCAAACTCTTTAATATGCAAATATGGGTTTTCAGATTCAATGCCATGAAAATGAGGTAATAATGGAATCATCCCAGGTTTAAAATTAAAAGCATTTGCATTGAAAGGTAAAACAATGCAGGATGGGGTACTGGTCCTAACAGGTTGCAAATATTCTCTGAGTGTCCTATTAGGGTTCTCCATATCATGAGGTGCATTCTCAGCCATGATGCTACGTGTATCAGTTGGTGATTCAAGTGATTCAAGTGAAACGGGTTCACTCGATGATGAGATGGATGAGTTTGTCCTGACTAGTCTAAATGTGTTATCTCCAGCCCAACTAGTCATACAAACGCAGTATAAATGCAATAAAAGCAAACAGGTCAAAGGAGAGGAAGTAGATATCACCCAGGCTGTGAAGACGTTCACAGCACTAAAACACCTCTCTGAAATCTGAGAAACACTTTGATGACACCAATTAGTCCCCGGCAACGGCGCCAAAAACTTGACTCGTTCTGAGTTATGCTTCCAAGTGCAGAAGTGTCAAGTTGTATCAAGGATGAGTCTAGGATCGTATTCCACAGGGACCACTGAGTATCAAAGTATTTGTGAAAGTTTAGTGAAATCTTGTTGCTGTAAAATATGAATTGAAAATCTTTTTGGTCTTTTATGATTTTGAAAACAGTAAACAAAGAGGAAGAAGCTTGAGTAAACTATCAAAATGAAACTGAAATTTTATCAATTCTCCAAAAATGTAAACCTACTAATGCAATCAAATTAAACAGATTAACTGAAACAATTTACCAAATACTCGGGTTACGGGTCAATGTCTGCTTGCTTCCACCATTTACTAATTTCCTAGGCCTTACTCCTCTTCTTGTTAATCCAATCAAGGCATTAATAAGATGAAATTTTGTCACTAAAGATCGAGTAAATTGGCCACATCCAAACGGAAGAAAATAAAAACTCTTATTACGCATCAACCGAATATCGTGTAAATAAGTTGATTAAAATCCTAGATTAAATCAAGGTTTTGATGTGCCTAACGTCAACAACAAAACAAGAAGCAAGAGCTAGCGATTTATCAACAATCCCTTCAATTTTCGATTTTAACTAAATAAAAGTTTAACAATGATATCATAGGATAACTAATAAACCATGAAACGCAAACGACATCAACCCACACCCCGAGTTACCGAACTTAGCCACTCATGCTTGCAATAAAAAAAACAAGTATGGAAATCCTAGTTCACTTAATGAAATACCTAAACACGCATTATTAAAGATGGAAACTACAAATAAGGAATTAAAAACACCCAA